>NC_133327.1:348459793-348565017 GCF_042186555.1 Aquarana catesbeiana | reverse complement strand
ATAAATGGCTGTTTAACCTAATGTAAAAAAGGAGGGCTGTTTCTCGGAATACCTCAAAAATCCACAAAAAAATAAAAATTGATTTTCAAAAAAACACAAAAAAAAATAAAAAATAAAAAACTTGATTTTAAAAAACCATAAAAAATAAAAAACTTGATTTTAAAAAACCATAAAAAATAAAAAACTTGATTTTAAAAAACCATAAAAAATAAAAAACTTGATTTTAAAAAAGCAAAAAAAATAAAAAACTTGATTTTAAAAAACAAAAAAATAAAAAACTTGATTTTAAAAAAGCAAAAAAAATAAAAAACTTGATTTTAAAAAGCAAAAAAAAAAAAATCTTTAAAAAAAAAAAAATTAAAAACTTGATTTTAAAAAAGCAAAAAAAATTAAAAACTTGATTTTAAAAAACCAAAAAAAATAAAAAACACTTGATTTTAAAAAACCAAAAAAAAAAAATATACAAACTTTCTTAAAAAAAAATAATAAAAACAAAAATAACTTGCTAAAAAAAAAAAAAACATAAACAAAAAAATTGCTTTAAAAAAAAAAAAAAAAAAACACAAAACAAAACTTGATTTTCCCAAAACAAAAAAAAAAGCCTGTTTGTGAAAATCAAAAAGCCAAAAATATTTTTTTGTGGATTAGGTATAAATATTTAGATATAATTATATTTTGCTACATTATTAAGATATCATTCTATTTTTGTCTATGAACATTTTCTACTAAATGCAGAACTGAATGCATAACAACCATTAATAAAAACATCTCCTTATAGGAATTAAATAAATGTGTGGTTTGTTATTTCAAGGCTCAGTATCATTTTAGTTATAATTGTAAAAAAGTTGTTTACAGTGGCAATGGAGCTTATTTAGACATTTAAAATTACAATACAGTTGGCACTACAACTGCTCGACCATAACCTAGGAGACAGCCCAAAAGAAAGGCAAGCAATAAATATAATGCAAGATTTCATCAATAATTTTTTTATTGTCAAAAATTATATATCCTGGCCCATTGCAATGGCCCCCCTACCCATAAAATAATTAACATATTGCTGTCTAACTTGACGGGCACTTTGGGGGGCCAAGCCAGTACGGACAGTATCCAGGCCTGTAAGGTTGGCTTCTATTTGTCCGGCCTCAGGCCCAACTGTGCCTATATAATTTGGAGCATGCTTATTTAAAAAGTTGTGCAGAATGCAGCACGATAAAATGATAAAATTAAGTTTGTATTCCGCCAAATTAATGGCTGTTTGAAACAGGCGGAACCGGCTGGCCAGAATTCCAAACGCATTCTCAACCACTCTTCTAGCTCTGGCCAGCCGGTAATTAAAAACCCTCCTCTCCGGGGTGAGTGTTCTTTGGGGGAATGGCCTCATGAGGTGCTTGCTGAGAGCGAAGGCTTCATCGGCAATGAAGACAAAGGGGAGTCCTTCCACGTTATCCTCATCAGGTGGCAATCCCAGGCCACCACTCTGGAGACGCTGGCAGAACTCCGTCTGGGCAAATACTCCTCCATCCGACATCCGGCCATTCTTCCCCACGTCCACATATAAAAAATCATAGTGTGCCGACACCACCGCCATTAAAACAATACTGTGGAACCCCTTATAATTAAAATAATATGACCCCGAATGGGGTGGTGGCACAATGTGGACATGTTTCCCATCTATAGCCCCTCCACAATTGGGAAAGTCCCAACGGCTGGCAAAATGGGATGCCACAGTCTGCCATTCCTGTGGCGTTGAAGGAAACTGGGAAATCAAACAAGAAAACCAAAATCAATTAATTTGGAAGCTAACATTGCAAGAAAATTAGACAATTAAAAACATTATTCCCCAGCATCAGTATAACATTCAATAATTTAATTGTTCTGGAATAACTAATATGGAAAGGCACACTTATCAGATTGCTCACCCCCTCTGATGGAACATTGATTACATTTTAGGGGGTTGTGAAATCCCTAAAAAAAATTACTTTTAGGACACGCAGGAATTTAGGGACTAAAAAGGCTACAAGACTGCAGTTGTCGCACTCTGCAGGTGCAGTTGCTAACCAGCTTACAGTAAATGAGGTAATGTAAAAAGGCATTCATGTTGCAAGGAGTACACAATCACATGCAAGGGCAATTAATGAAAACACTTTGAGGCTTGCATATGATTTGATGATGGAAATCAGCAGAGCTTCTGCTCATTTACTAAAGCACTGGAACAAATGCACTTGTAGAGTGCACATGCATTTTGCAAAGTGCAACATATATTTGCTTTAGACAAATCAACACCACAGAACATTCCAGCAAATTTTAACGAGGGTGGGGGTGGGGGGGTTGTGAAATCTAGATAATTGCTCATTAGCAGCAAACTATTTGGAGTGAGTTTAGGTGGGGGGGGGGGGGTGGGGTTGTGAAATCTAGATAATTGCTCATTAGCAGCAAACTATTTGGAGTGAGTTTAGGTGGGGGGGGGTGGGGTTGTGAAATCTAGATAATTGCTCATTAGCAGCAAACTATTTGGAGTGAGTTTAGGTGGGGGGGGGGGGGGGGTTGTGAAATCTAGATAATTGCTCATTAGCAGCAAACTATTTGGAGTGAGTTTAGGTGGGGGGGGGTGGGGTTGTGAAATCTAGATAATTGCTCATTAGCAGCAAACTATTTGGAGTGAGTTTAGGTGGGGGGGGGTGGGGTTGTGAAATCTAGATAATTGCTCATTAGCAGCAAACTATTTGGAGTGAGTTTAGGTGGGGGGGGGTGGGGTTGTGAAATCTAGATAATTGCTCATTAGCAGCAAACTATTTGGAGTGAGTTTAGGTGGGGGGGGGGTGGGGTTGTGAAATCTAGATAATTGCTCATTAGCAGCACACTATTTGGAGTGAGTTTAGGTGGGGGGGGGGTGGGGTTGTGAAATCTAGATAATTGCTCATTAGCAGCACACTAAATACACTCAAACAAAATACATTCCAAATGAGTAGACTAGGTGGATATGTTCCCATCACTTCATGCTGGGAAGGTTATTGAAGGAAAATATACATGCATGACAAAAAATAACAGGAAAAAAATCCAGCATGTGTGAGGATAAAAAGGGGACATTCACACTATATTGCAATGATGGTAAGTAGTGTTTGAAGCAAGAAATACATTATATTATCAAAGATTACATAAAAGAACATGTGATGCTAATAAAAGAAAAATATCTTACCTTAATATAGTCCTTCTGCAGGACCTGTATGATGGCAGAACAGGTCTCTGGGATAATGATCCCCAGAGCCTGGGGGGAGATGCCTGTCGAGAACTTAAGGTCCTGCAGGCTTCTCCCTGTGGCCAAATACCGCAAGGTAGCGACCAGCCTCTGCTCCGGAGTGATGGCTTGCCTCATGCAGGTATCCTGCCTGCTGATATAGGGGGTCAGCAAAGCCAACAAACGGTCAAAAACGGGGTCCGTCATCCGGAGAAAGTTCCTGAAATCCTCAGGATTATTCTCACGGATCTCACGGAGCAAAGGCATGTGACAGAACTGGTCACGCTGAAGCAACCAATTCTTGGTCCATGAACTCCTCCTCGCCCTGTTCATGGACTGGTCTTGGGCTGAAGAATAAACTACAGCACCAAGCACATACAATGCACGAGCTCTACGACGAGTACGTACAGGTAACATGGCTTCAAAACGGTCGGCTGGTCAGAACGCACTAAACAGAACGCACTGAAGAACAGCAAGGCCTGTGAAGAACGACCTGAAAATCAGGAACGAGCGGCCAATAAAACAAAGATTTCTCAATGCCAACTGACCAAACGCACTGAAAAGCAGATACAAACCTCACAAGCACAGACTGAACAACAGTTAAAACGAACTGAAAAATACGAGTCTCACAAGCGCGAATCGTCTCTCACCAAACTTCTACTAACACGAGATAAACACGAGATTAGCAGAAGGAGCCCAAAGGGTGTCGTACGGGCTATTGAACTTCCGTTTTATAGTCTCGTCGGACTTGGTGTACGTCACCGCGTACTAGGCTGTCGTACTTTTGTGTGGTCGTGTGTGTGTAAGTCCGTTCGTAAGAAAGTCTGCCGCAAGTCCGCCGAAGGTACGTCGGAAGTCTGTCGGACAGGCTGTCGGACTTTTGTAGACGAAAAGTCCGACCGTGTGTACGCGGCATTAGGCTGAGGGCTGAGGGTTCGTCTGACTCCAACTCTCTTTTCACAGAACAAGGATTTTAAAACCAAATTTACCCAGATCCTCAATAAATGTTCCTTTGATATCATGACATTAACTGTGCAATTTTTGCAACAAGAGAGGACTCTTGTACAGCAGGAGATTGCTGAACTTGAAAGGCAGTTACAACAATGTTCTAATCAAGAGGAACTACAGGAATTCAAGAAAATTAATAATGATAAATTAGAAAGATTTCGCACCAATATTCAATTCCGTAAGCGTACAAAACTTGAACGAGATCGGGAAGATTATAAAAACGATCGTGTCTACAATTGGACTGATCCTACATATTACCATTCAAAGGGCTACAGAAAAATACAACATAAAAATCTGGCTAGCTCAAACTACTCTATGACATCTACTGGATCATCCACCAGTGTATCAAATACTCCTTTTTTACCAGGGAACCTGACCGAATTCGGACCAGGAGGGGCGGTTGGCGAACAAAGAAAAGACACAGCAGGGGGTGTAACCACCAGACGCCAGAACCGCCAGAGACACTAAATAAAAACCTGGTACATAACATTTCTTCTACTGTTTTGTCTAAAACTGAACTAAGTGTTTTGAATAAGGGTTTGGGCTTTTGCCCTAAAGAGAAAATGAATGATTTTGTACTTAAACAGGATTTATATAGATTTTTTAGACAATTAAGATTTAAAGCGTACTATTCTGGTGTGTCCACTGCCACAACTAAAGAATTATCAATATTATCAATCAAAAACATGGGTTTAAAACCAAAAAGCACTAAAGTACCACCCACTTCATGTGCTGCTGTAGAGGTATATATAGAGAAAGTGGAAAATGACATAAAATTTTTTTTTGTGTGATAGAGATAAGAGAGACCATATACCTCACAATCTAAATAGAGATGAGATTGCAGCGTTAAACTCCTTGTCAGTCTGGCATGATATCACTATCAAGCCGGCTGACAAGGGGGGAGCTATTGTGGTAATGGACACATCCATGTATGAAAATGAAGTTATGAAACATCTTAGTGATACTCTTACTTATAAAGGACTTGATTGCTGTCCAGTTTTTAAAGTACAAAAAAGGATTAAAACAACCTTAACTAAGGCACTTAAACAAAAAATCATTGATGATGAAACTATGGAGTTTTTGATATGTGAATATCCGGTTACACCGGTACTGTATATGTTACCAAAAATCCACAAAGACCCCAAAAATCCCCCGGGACGTCCCATTGTATCAGGGATGGAATCTGTGACAACACATCTAGCACAATACCTGGATAAGTGTTTGACACCATTGCTATTAAACACTAAATCATTTATAAGAGATACTACTGATTTTTTGTCAAAAATTCAAGATATAAACTTGTCACCAGAGTCCATCCTGATATTATGGAACGTCTCTAGTTTATTTACTATTATTCCACATGATTTAGGAATAGAGGCATGTCAGCGATTGTTAATTCAATCAGGCATCTATAAAACCGAACAAATTTCATTTCTGCTTGACCTTTTGAAAATTACTCTTGAGGAGAACTATTTTCTTTTCAGGGATACTCATTACTTGCAACTGAACGGAGCAGCGATGGGTTCAAATGTTGCACCCCCATATGCGAACGCATTTATGAATATGATAGAGACGTCCTTTATTTATGTCAATGATTTATTTTTAAAACATTGCCAATGTTGGTACAGATTTGTGGACGATATTTTCGCTATATGGGATGGTAACATGGAAAGCCTATACTTATTTGATAAATACATTAACCATTTAGTACCTGGATTAAAGTTTAACATTGAAATTGGTAAAAATTAGATCTCTTTTCTTGATACTCTACTTAAATTGAACAATGGGCAGATTACTACCGACTTATATGTGAAACCCACGGACCGTAACCAATTGCTACATTTTAATAGCTTTCATCCCCCAAACGTTTTTTCATCCATTCCAAAAAGTCAGATGATGAGGGTACAGCGGATCGTGAGCGACCCACTGTGCCCTGATCGGAGACTTAATGAAATAAAAAACAAACTTACTAGTAGAAGATACCCACAAGCTTTAGTTAATATCGATTATCCTCATACAGATTATAAGAGATCACCCCAAAAGGAAAACAAGAGAATCCCCTTTATTATGCAGTATCATCCCTTCTCCAACAAAATCAACCAAATTGTCAAAAGACATTGGAATCTTTTAAGATCCAGTTACCCCATGGTACAGGAATTCTTGAATCCACCCATGCCCTCCTATAGAAAAGGTAGAACGATACGAGATCGATTGATTAAATCTGATCAGCCTGTGGCTGCAGCAGCCAAACTAACCTTTCTGGGACCAAAAAATCTGGGATCGTATCCCTGCTTGTCATGCATACAATGTAACTCTATGATTAAAGGTAAATACTTTACACATCCACATAGGGGTTTTAATATCCCCATACGGGGTTACTATACATGCCAATCCTCATATGTAATTTATGCCATAAAGTGCCCGTGTGGTTTAGTTTATGTAGGGGAGACTACACAAAAAATAAAAGACAGGATAGCGAGACATAAATACTCAATACGAGATAAACTAACCCAATTACCGTTGGCGAGACACTTTTTGGAATTTGGCCACAATGTATCACAATTAAAATATATGGTCCTAGAAGGGATTGAGAAAAATAGGAGGGGGGGGCAACCGTGAATTGATTCTAAGAAAAACAGAAGTATACTGGATACATTTTTTAAATAAGATTGCTCCATATGGCTTAAATGTTGATTTGGATCTTTATTTATTTGTTTAATTGTTGGAATAAGCATTTAAAAGTAGCCAGATAAAATAACTTTATGATGGGGATATCTTTTTGTTTTTACTCATGAATGTACCATTTTCCTGCATTTTTATAGGTATTCTGAATATATTATAATGCGAGTGAGGAGAATGAGAGATTTGACACCTGCTGCTTATCCTTGCTTTAATGGCATGTTATAGAAACATATGCATATATAGATGTTAAATGGTATGCGATTTGAACTAATTAGCCATATTGATTCCATATGTGAAGTACTTCACTAAACCTGTATTTAAATGAATGATTGGAATGAAACCTTCAGATGTGCTTCAATGGATCTCAGGAAGGGCGTAAGCTGACTAGCCCGAAACGTAATCCATCCATCCATCCATATCTGAATCTACTCAGATCTGAAACTGTGTAAGCATTTGTTGCTTTTTGATATTGCTTGAAAGGATTATACTTGCTTTGTAAATCTCTCCTGAAGATATTGTGAAATAAAGCAAAGAAGTTTTTAAGTGCAGCAACCTCTTGGACTTTTTTTCTATATATAAGGTTGGTGGGAAGACCTGATTGCTGGCACTAAACTGTAAGCAGAGTGCGGTTCTCCTCTACAAGTGAATATCTATATATATAGATATATCTATATATCTATATATATATATACACACACACACGGTCACATACACTCTTAGAAATAAATGTAAACAAACATTTTAATTATAACATGGACAGTGTCAGTGGGGCAGAACACAGTGTCAGTAGGACAGTGAATGGTGCCAGTCAGTAGAGCAGTAGACGTATCAATAGGACAGTGGACTTTGTCAGTAGGGCAGAGGACAGTGTCAGTAGAGCAGTAGATGTTTCAGTAGGACAGTAGGGCAGTGGATGGTGGCAGTAGTTTTTTTTTTCTTTTTTACAATATTATTATTTGTTTTACTATTTTCTAGAAGACCACTCTAAACAGACCACTGATGTCTCACATATGAGACAGGTAGAGGGACTGAGGACAGAGACTCCCCAGTCCCTTTCTTTTCAGCCTTAGCTGCTCTGGACAGTGAATGAATAGGAAGGGCTCTGTGCTGAGTGGCTTTCTGTTTATTCACAAACTGAAGCGTAGCAAAAGTTTAAATGGTAAACAGTAGAGTTAACTGTGCTTCAGTTATGAATGAATAGAGTGAGTGACTGTGTTCATTCAGAAAAGGAAAGGGCCAGTAAATTACATATTTACTGGCCCCTTCCCCTACTCTCCATCCTCAATTATTCCCCTGTGCGCCACCCAGGCACAACCCACACACCCATGTGCACACCTGTGGTTTGTTCAACTTTGTAACTATTAGTTTGGTCAAATTGGTGGTTGTTTTTGACCACAGTGAAGAGAAAATTCAAAGAAAAACAATGAAAATATTTTCTTGAACACATTTCTAACAGTGAAATAGGTTTTCAGTAAAGTCCATTCATTTCAAAATTGAATTTTAAAAACAAATAAACATATTTTAATTGCTTTTGAAAAACATTTACCAAGCCATCAGTCAAGCAGAGCATGAAATCTAATTGGGGCTTCTATATACTGTACCATAAAATTGTCTTGTTTAGTTTATACATTTCTACTCAGCCAGTGGGCTGAACAAAAAAAAAACAAATGGGTTCCTCCATCCACAAAAAAGGTGGGAAGAGGAATTCTCTCTGCTGGCAGAATACACTGATCAGTGGCTGCAACCCATTAGCTACAATTGCTGATTGAGAAAACATTTCCAACAAGTCCATTTGACAGAATTCAGTTGTTAGATCAACTTTTGTCAAAAGGGAGCAGCCACACATGCATAGAAATTCAGCCAGTCCCTGCTGAACCAGCCAAATTTTAATCTATCTATAGCCAGCTTAAAATGTACCTTACATGTGTGAAATCTCCTGTATTTAAAACCTCGCTTATACAAATCAAACTTAGTTCATATTTCTAATGTTAGCAAGCTCAAATGTGAGTAAAAAGAGCTAGTTATATCACATCTGTGAACAGTTAACCACTCCGCTTAGGCTGGCCATATATGGTCGAATTTTGAAATAATTTTCTTTTGAAAATCAGAAAATTAGTGCGTTTTGTGATCTGATGGTGCCACCATTGATTTCGAAATTCAAACCTTCAAAGCCTTCAATTTCACCTCATGTTGCTACAGAAAATAATTTTCGTGGGTGGGAATCTTCTTTTATTTCCGGGAATTTTCTTTTCTTGAACACGCGCATTTCTTTTTTGATTGCATTTCTCGCACGATTCTCCCATCATTGATTAGAAAATTTCCAACATGTCCGATTACTCAAATTCGATGGCCGCACAAAAATCGGCTGTTGCTGCAGCCCACTGATGGTGTGAAATACGAACAAAAAACCTTAGATAAGATTTTCAAAATAAAATTATTTTGAAATTCGACCCATGTATGGCCTGCCTTATTTAGCAGACTGAAAGGAAGAGAAATGCTATTTAAAAAGTGACAGGAAATGACAAAAAAAAAACAGTATGCAGAAAACGCTTACCAAAAACAATTACCAAGCAGTCAAGTGTAACTCTCTTTTGGAGGAGTTATACCATAGTTACAAGTCCCCCCCCTTGACGTCACTTCCAGTTCTGCACTCCACAATGGTTTTGCTTACTTCCGGGATCAGCAACACAACGACTCCCTGGCCCATTACAATACCACTGGCTGCTAATTTTTCAGGTAATAATGCCAGGGGTAATTGGAACATGCGTTATTTTTTTTTCCTTCTTTTATTAACTATGGGTATAGGATAGTGTATATGGAGGTTTTCTATTTGTGTTTTTTCTTTTTCTTTTTTTTAATGGGTTGAACTAGATGGACTAGTGTCTTTTTTTTAACCTGTCTAACTATGTAACTATATAACATCAACCATTAGTATATATATATATATATATATATATATATATATATATATATATATATATATATATATATATATATATATGCACACCTGTTTGTAAATTTAAAGAAGAAAAGATTAGTACTAAAATAGTAAAATAATATATGCATGCATTCAATATATAAATAGGTATTATCAGCAAAGGGCCCAACAAAAGTCCTGGTAGAATTCTATAAATAAACCTAGGTATATATAGCAATTAATAGAGATACCTCGAGATTAATATTGCAGTAAAGTCCAGTTGCAGGGGACCCTGAGGATAACAATGCAGTGTTCATCATCAGAGACCTGAGGACAAGATCTGCAGTAATGAGGAAATCCTACAGCGAGTGTCCAAGCAGCCTAAAATGCCCCTTTTAATCAGCAGAAATTGGTGTGGCACTGGAACTCAGAGTTGACCTGATCTAATCTGCATTTAGCCCTAGTAGTGTCTAATCTGTCATGCAACTGGACCTCTAACCATCAGAATTCACCATTGGATGCCTAACCTGGCTCTATATTAATATAGAATCCCAGACTACAAGGGGCAGGGTTAACTAAAATAACAGGAGATACATAAAACTGGCCATGTACAGAGCAAACTTTGGCCAGATCCTGCTGAACTGTCTATAATTCACACAGTAGGTGGCCCTGCAAGCCCCCTCCAGCCTGACATCCCTCCACGAAAAGAACAAACATGTGGAGCAGAAAACTGATGGCTGTGAAGTGCCTTCATCCAATCAAATGTAGGCACCAGTAAGGTATTTTGACAGCGGGTGTCAAAATACAATAGCAACAGCAGGAGATTCATTGAATCAAGATTTGTTACATTCAGTCTGCAGGCTGAACTAAACAAAATTGATATATATTGCCAGTTAAAACACCTTAAACAGATAATATTCTCCTTCAGAGCTTGCTTAAGGCCTCATTTGCACTCTGACAAGTGACACCATTTTTTTTTGTTAAGCTACAGACATAGTGCAGACCATTTATTTCAATGGGCTGCCCTACATGGCAAAGTAGCTCATGCACCTTTTTGAGCTTCAAGCTTTGCTCATTTTTAACCCCTCAATTGGCTAAAAAATGTTCACACAAAAAACTGTGCATCTGATTGCTGCAATTGAGGAGGGTTTAAGGGATAAAGTGACCAAGGCAGCTTCCTCAGGCCCCCAAAATAAGAAGGCCTTGCATCCAGGGCCCATTAAAAACACACTTGAAATCTGTTTGCAGAGCTTCAGCAGATGTCAAGTGCTGGAATACAGAACTTTTTATGATTTTGTTTTGTGTACATTTCCTTTTTTTCCATTTGATATTTTTTCAGTAGGCTTTTATTTAAAGGACTACAAATGGTAAAATACTGAATGTTTACCTACGGGGAGTAGCATTTGGGTATCATTGTCTACTTTTTTTTAGGAAAGAATACTGTAGCTATTCTTTTTAAGTAAGGATGCATTGATGACTAAACATTAATAGCGATTTAAAAAAATATATTCTACTGTGTAGTAAGAGCCAATTTCTTCCCAATAGCACATGAAATGTCTTCTACTGATAAAGTCTTTATGGTGACCTTAAAATACATTGGCATTCTACAAAAACTTCTGTGTTCAAGTGATCAGAATTCAGGGTGTCAAAAACTATGAAAAGGTCAAGGGAAGGTGATAATCCTATGGAGAGGTAAAAAATAAAACACCGTATTTCATTAAAAATCCACAATATGGATCTTTAACTTCTTATTTTCAGAATCCCCAGAACTCTTTGCACTGTCAAGAAATATATATCTGGTGTTTGATTACATTTGCGATATCTAATTTTTAAACCCTCATATAATTAATGTTTTTGTTGTTTCACTACAGCTCTCTCTATTTCTTTCATTAGATGATTGGCTGTTACATTGAAACTCCTATTTTATAACACATTTATCTTACTTCAAAACTTACATACACTTTTCAGAATAGTTTACCAAGATATCGCTCTTTATTAACATAAGGTGTTGGAACTTCTTTCTGAAATAATGACCGTACATTAAAATAAAGAGACAGTACTTTAAGTAGAGCTGCCAAATCCTATTACGGATTCAATCCTATTAAAATGTTCTTAGGTTTAAGCCTGCTTTGGAGTTCTCCTCAGAAGTGCATGACCCTTACCAAACTCCTACATGTGTGGTCAAGGGACTTAGGGATAATTGTAAACTACATGGGCTTCTATTAATCTTAGCACAGTTAGATATTAGTGCTTGTAAATCAGCACCTAAACAAACACAATGGTTAACACCATCAATAGTCTTTTTTAATGAGGCAGATCAAAAATAAATGGAAACAGCGGGACATGAGTGAGGAAGGGGAAAAATGTAATGTAAAATAAAGACTATGACTAAAACACTGAAACCATACAACCTTAGCTGGCAACTTAATAACATACTTTTAACTAGTGGAGACCAAAAGATAAAGATATTATTCAAGAAACAATACAATGATACCTATGTGAAGCATTTTTTAATAATGAATTCTGAATATCTATTGATGACACTGGAACAATGTGATAGAGTTGTGATTCATTTGGTTTTTTTTTTGCTTTTAATGGTGGGCTTTTTTTATTTTTTGCATTTTTAAAATGCACAGAGAACCATCTTCATTACATTATAGACATCATAATCGACTTAGAAAATAATTGTTACATTTTTATAAGGTATGCTTAAAGACTAATGCCCTGTACACACGGTCGGATTTTCCGACGGAAAATGTGCGAAAGGAGCTTGTTGTCGTAAATTCCGACCATGTGTGGGCTCCATCGGACTTTTTCCATCTGAATTTCCAACACACAAAGTTTGAGAGCAGGCTATAAAATTTTCCGACAACAAAATCCGTTTGCGTAAATTCTGACCATGTGTGGACAATTCCGACGCACAAAGTGCCACGCATGCTCAGAATAAATTCCGAGACGGAACTGCTCGGCCTGGTAAAATTAGCGTTCGTAATGGATATAGCACTTTCGACACGCTGCAATGTTTTAAATTGTTTATTTTGCTGCGCACTCGCTTCTTCTTTATAATGCTAGAAGAATGAAGTTGTTTTGCTGCTCATATTCACACAGACTTCTCACAAACTTCTTTCTTTATTATTTATCGTGATTTCATGAATATGATATTTTGATTAGTCACATCTCCCGAAATTTTTTTTTTTTTAATGTTTTTAGATTTTGTTTTATTTTGTTTTAGTTTTTTAAATCCTGATCTCCTGTTTTTTTTTTTATTATTTTTTTTTTACTCCAGAATAGTTTTGGGTGTGTTTTGTGTGTCAAGTTATCACAACACCATTATTATCTTGTATTATTTAATCTCAAGGAGATTGCTTGGTGTTGGTGTCTCTTGTTAATTTCACATTGTATTTTTGAAATGTACCTGCCTACTCACAAACAAATTGTCCTTTTTGAAGGAAAACACACATAGGCGAGTATAATAGAAAAAAAAATACCTTTATAAAGGGGTCATAACCAAAGAAAGAGGGAGGCAACGCTGGAGAATCTGCAGAAATTGGCAAAGCCTTTGGCCCCCAGGGCACACATCAACCATTTTAATGCAAAATTGGTGGCCTGAGGAGTCCATATATAAGGGAGTACAATCTGGTCCAGAAGTCCAAGAGATCATAAACAGCAGCAGATGACATGTATGTCCCCAGGCTGTGGTCATACAAGAGCCTGCATCTTTTGTCAGACCAGACTCCCAGGCTATCACTCTCTGGTCTTTCTTAGATGCTTCCTTCCAGACTGTGGCTCTGGTGTTGGAGGTGTGGCAGGAGGAGGAGGAGGAGTACCTGGAGGAGGAGGACCATGGATGAACTCACAAATGTGGCTTTGGCTTGTGAGTTGGCCCCTCAACCCCTTATTTAGGGCTTGGAAGATGATATACTCACATATTAGGAGTTGGCCCTCCTCCATTTCCAGCATTTTGCAGGCTGTTATGTATGCAAAGTCCTCTTGAACACTGTGGGGGGTTTAGAGGGCCGCAGCAGCCTTCCAAAATAGGCCAACTGCTGCCTCCTTCATGTTACACCTCTTCCTGCCACTTTTTAGTTGAAGGCGAAGGGAAGGGACCTGGCTATCGTGCAGGCTACTGGGCCCGGCCACCTCCTGGCTGAGACTTTTCTGTGCATGAAAAAGGGACATCGTTTTAGTTTTTGGTTCATCAATCACAATCAGAAATTAGGAATCCAAACTAACCTAGATTTAACATAATTAATTTGACCAACAGAAATATTTAGAAGAATGCTATACCTGACTTAAGCTGGGCTCCTCCACATGTTGCTGCCTGGAAGGCCCAGGTTGGGAGTCTGAAGCCTCAGCTGGGGGGGAAGGAAGCGTGGAAGGAAGAGTGGAGAGTGTTGGCCTGGTTTCAGTCTGGCCTGCCAGAAAATGCAGTCTGTCATAGTACCACAGCCTGGGTACATAAATGGCATCTGCGGGTCCTGACCTCAGGGAATCCTGCCCCTTCTTGTGCTCCCTTAGATAAGTGCTCCTCAGGCCACCAATTAGGGCCTTCAAATAGGGGATGTCTACTGTTGGGATCACCAGCTTCACAAATTCCAGCAACTGATCCAGCGCTGCCTTCCTCTTTGGTTTATTGTTATAATGTGGGTGGTTTACCTACAGACAGGGCAGCTCCCTGAACATATCAATGAATATTGGCATAAAGTCATGATCATTGACTAGATCTATTTTCTCTGCAAGACACAACACAAGACAAACCCTAATGTCAGGCTAAAGTCTCCTAATCTTGTCACAATATAGGCCTCAATCTATAAGCAGTATAGGCCCAATTTTAAATGTTACCTTCGTTATCATTATCGGCGCTTCCTATACTCCTTCCTCCGCTCACAGATCGTACGTACGAAGCACGCGTGTTACGCTTTATATACACTGCTCATGTGTGAAACTCCGCCCACCCCGATGTTCTTTCTAGTCTATTCCCCGCCCCTTCTCTTTCGGCGCAATGGGGGAGAGCACATGGCGGAGAAAGAGCAGGTGTGTGATAATTACAGCAACGAGGAGGAGGAGGAGGAAAGCCCAGAGCCAGAAACGTCACAATCCCAGAGGAGACAATTTAAGGCCTCAAATATGTCCTTTGTAGAGATGGCGGACATATTGAAGAAGGCCAATTATGATGGGAAGTATGGACCATACCCAAACCCAAACGTCAGAAAGGCCAAGATCATGGCGAAAGTTGTGAAGAGTCTGCACAGGAATTTTGAGGCACGGCGATCCAAGGATCAACTGAGGAAGCAGTGGTCGGACCTCAAATTAAGGAGAGTGCTGCAAAAAAGTAAGTAGTTGTCCTGTGTTCCTATTCTTTATTTTTCTAACGTTCGTGCTGCTCCATGTGATTTTCTTTACTGTTGTACATTTTAAAATGGCAACTTTCATGTTCATGGACACATTATTCGTTCGTAGGAAACATTGTTCGTTCGGCCAACAAAACACCATGTTTTGTCCAGATGCAGTTCAATACATTTTTTCTGGCCTACTTCTGTTAAAATAATTTTGTTGTCTAGATGGGTTAGTAACTAGAATGAAATGCAAACTAGATTCTGTGTAAGGAGAGGACACTCAGCAGCTGTTTACACATCTGGACTCTGGAGCACTAGTGTGGGACAAAAGAACACCCTTTTTATTAGGGGGCCCACACAGGTGCTCCAGTGTATACTATAGGGGTATCTCCATCTGTGAAGCTTGTACAAAACAGGTAAGTATTCAAGCTATACAAAGGACAAAAATATTTCTTCATCTTGCAACTCTGCCAAAACAGACAATTGTACCCCACTTCCAAGCAATGTTTCATATTCCTATTTCTGCCATCAAATATCTGTGTGCTAAGTATATCTTTTTTTTAACATAGGAGAGAAAAGACTCGGAGAACACCACTCATCAGAGGAGACCATGGACCCCCCACCTCAGGAAGAAGTCAAAATCCCCCAAACCCAACCAGAGGAGGAGGAGGGAGACGTTGTGGAAATTGTCACCACAACATGTGAGTGTCTGCGACCACAGGCTCAGGTAAGAGATGGATGCCTGCATATTTATAATACATGGTGTGTTTTTTTTTTATATTTTAGGTGATCGTGATGTTGTGGAAGAGGAATGTCACTTTACCAGTGAAAGTGCCCAGATTCTCATCGGGGAGATAATGGGGTGTAATAGGGATTTGGAAAACATCAAGCAAAACATCAATGATGTTCAAAACAAAATGAAGAACATCATTGATGTTTTAGGGAGAATTTAAAACACCCAGAAATCCCTAACTTATTTCTGCGTTTTCTTGATATTTTTCTGGCAATTTTTTGACATATTATAGAAAAGACAAATTTTGAAGATGCACACAGTGTGTCAACATGTGCTATCTGCCATCACGGGAGATCAATGTACGCGTTTTGTGGGTGCAACCCCTTCCTCAATAATAAAGTAGCTGAGAGGAAGGGGTTGCACCTACAAAACACGTCCATTGATCCCCCATGATGGCAGCTAGCTCATGTTGACATTAGGCAATTTGTGTGCATCTTCAAAATTTGGCTTTTCCAGAGGTGACTTCACCCCATCTGCTGAACGCACTATCAAACACAGTTTATAAATACTCATGTCTGATATTGCCTTCACTTTCTATAAAAGTTGAACTTTGTAAGTTCCAGAGTTGTGTATTTTTTATGGTTTTAAACATGCCTGTTTTACCTTAAAAGGCAATTTCTACTTATTAATGTGACCTAAAAAATTGTTATACAACAAACATGTTGGTTTATTCAAAAAACCTTTTAGAAACGCTCATTTGATTGTGCTTGGATTAAAAAGATTGATAATGAAAAATGTGTGGCTTCTTCTTTCAATGCTCAAAAGCATTTTTTGTCGTAAAGTCGGTGTTTTCAGTGACAATTGGGCTTATTTACTAAAGGCAAATCCACTTTGCACTACAAGTGCAGTTTCAGTGCAGTCTCAAGTGCACTTGTAGTGCAAAGTGTATTTTCCTTTAGTAAATAACACCCAACAGTGCTTTCTAATTTTACACAATCACGCCATTTTCAGGACTCCCCAAATTTCGGTCATGGTCAGCTAAAAGAAAGCCATGCAGTAAATCAAAGCAAATATTTGTTCAGTTTAAAATATATTTTTTATTTAAAATATGTCTCAGACATTGTCTGGCATATCGATGGCCCCCCTACCCGCAAAGTATTCCATGTATCTTAGACGGACCTCACGGGCACTCTGGGGGGGCAAGCCAGGACGGCCAGTTTTAAGCGCCGCCAGAGCTGGTTTATTATGAATTCTGGCCTCAGGCCCAACTGAGGCAGCATAGTTCACAGAATTTTTCCTTAAAAAGTTGTGAAAAACACAGTAAGCCAGGATGATGTGATTGAGTTTATATTCCGCCATGTGTATCTGTGTAAGAAATAGGTGAAACCGGCTGGCCATTATTCCAAATGTGTTGTCCACCACTCTTCTGGCTCTGGCCAGCCGGTAATTAAAAACCCTCTGGTCCGGGGTGAGGGTCCTCATAGGGAATGGCTGCATAATATGGTCCCCCAGCACAAACGCTTCATCCACAACAAAGACGAATGGAAGTCCTTCCGCATTGTCTTCTGGAGGTGGCAAGCTCAAGCTGCCATTCTGGAGACGCCTGTAGGACTCGTGTGGGCGATGACTCCACCATCTGACATCCGGCCATTCTTCCCCACGTCCACATACAGGAACTTGCAAGTAGCCGACACCACTGCCAACATCACAATACTATTGAACCCCTTGTAGTTGTAATAGTATGACCCTGAGTTGGTTGGTGGGACTATGTGGACGTGTTTCCCATCAATTGCCCCTACGTAGTTAGGAAAGTCCCACCACTGGGCAAAGTGGGAGGCCACAGTCTGCCATTCCTGTGGTGTGTAATGAAACTGTGGTGTCAAACAAGAACCAAAAATTAATTTTGTACATAAGCATTGAAAGCAGATTAGACACAAACATTCTTCGCCAACATCAGTATAACATTTATTTTAGGGAGTATTTAAAGACAAAGGTATAAGGTCCACCAATCAGATTCCTCCCCCCCTCTCATGGGCCATTTTAAAAATTTTAGGGGGGAGATGTTTTGGCCAGGTAACCCTCTCCTCTTCATTGAGAGATGAATGCCTAAATAATGTGTATTACTTTGGCCAGCCCCTCCTTACTTACACTATTGGCAGCCCACTGGACAGGTAAGAAGTGTCATAATACAAAGATCTAAATACACACTGTACACATTTTAGCACATTTTTACATTCTGCTATTAACTATCAAGATAATAATAGGATACAAAAACTTTAAACAGTACCATTTGAAAATATTCAGGCAGGCCCTTGCACTACATGGTTTGGTGAAATCATCCAGAAATCTGACCACAAACGAGGTAGGTATAGTGTGTATGGGTTTGGCAAAGTCAGCAGATAGAGGATTGGTATCAGCTGAGTTAGCAGTTGGGGGGAGGGCACCAAATGATTTTGGGACTCAAAAAAAAAAAAAAACCTCTGGCACTCTACCTGAATTTAAAGCACAAATCACATTTTTACACATTTTAGTGGGTATTTAGGGTAAAGCACTTCTATGGAGCTGACAAAATACATTGTTAAGTGACTAGACGAGGTGGATATAGGCCCAGGAGTGCATGCTGGGGAGGTAAGTGAAGGCAAATATGTATGAAGAACAACATTTTTTTTTTATAAAAATCCAGCATGCATGAGGACAAAGGGGACATTCACAGCATATTACAATCATGGTAATTAGGGAATGAGGAAAGAAATACAATATATTATCAAACATTAAATACAATAAAATGTGATGTTAAAGGACCTGGATGATGGCAGAACAGGTCTCTGGGATAATGATCCCCAGAGCCTAGGGAGAGATGCCTGTCGAGAACTTGAGGTCCTGCAGGCTTCTCCACATCGCTAAGTACCGCTGGGTGGTGACTAGCCTCTGCTCCGGAGTGTTGGCTTGCCTCATGCAGGTATCCTGCCTGCTGATATAAGGGGTCAGCAAAGCCAACAAATGGTGAAATACGGGGTCCATCATCCTGAGAAAGTTCCTGAAATCGTCAGGATTATTCTCATGGATCTCATGGAGCAAAGGCATGTGACAGAATTGGTCACGCTGGAGCAACCAATTCTTGATCCATGAACTCCTCCTCATCCTGTTCATGGACTGGGCTTGTGTCAAAGTAAGAACTCCAACACTAAGCCCCCGCACAGCACGAACTTTACGATGAGTACGTACATGCAACATGGCTAGAAAACGGTCGGCTGGTCAGAACGAAGTAACAGAACGCACTGAAGAACAGCATGGCCTGTGAAGAGCGACCTGAAAATCAGTAACGAAAGGACAAAAACACAATGACAAATCAATGGGAACTTGCTGCATGCACTGAAGACCAGATACAAATCCACAAGCACAAACTGAACAGCAGAAATACGATCTGAAAACCATGGGTCTGAAAAAGCGCAAATCGTCTCTCACCAAACTTTTACTAACACGAGATTAGCAAAAAGAGCCCAAAGGTTGGCGCGTTTGGTATTGAACTGCACTTTTATAGTCTCATCGTACGTGCTGTACGTTACCGCGTTCTTGGCGTTCGTAAATTCCGACAACTTTGTGTGACAGTGTGTATGCAAGACAAGTTTGAGCAACATCTGTCGAAAAAAAATCAATGGATTTTGTTGTCGAAATGTCCGATCAATGTCCGATCGTGTGTACAGGGCATAAGTCTTCCCAAAACCAAAATACCATTGTTAGGGAACAGATGATTTGTTACAGCACACGTTGACTCCCTACAACAGAATCATTGCCTCATCCGTCACTACCAGACTGTCATCTGTACAATAACACCTCAAGTTGCAGCTATTGACATGGTACTTGAATTTACATCAAATAAGGCAGCTGGGCCCAGTTCAGGAATGAATGAAGAATTCAGTGAGGGAAACTTGAGTCTCAACCAAACGTTCACTCTAACCCTACAGTTTGAATCTTTCTATAAATTTACATTTTTTCCATGTACGCATCTCAATCAAACAGCACATTTGTAATATCAAATGCACATACACTCTTACAGACACCATGTACAGATAAATCATATTTAATTAGACCCAATTGCCTTAACTTCCTTGGTATTGCTGATTGGTATTGTTTTTTTCCTGTATATTTCCAGCCTCTTGATTATGTTTCGTCTTCTACAAACTCCTTACTGTATGCATGCTATCATTATTTAGGACACTATAATCATGACTTTGTCCGCTACTTCAATTGATATGTATTTTCTTTTCTTTTGTGTTCCTTTTCACTACAAAATCCTTACAGTGTTTGTTTTTTTTTGTCCACCTACCCAAAGTTTTCCTATTGTAGCCAATGGCATATTCTCACTATCACTTTCTTTTATTCTGCTCTTTAATATAAACAGCTTACTGTAGACACAATGGGGTTGATAAGAAGTAAAGCATGTTTCCTTTTATGAAGCATACCCAATAATGTGCTCATGTGCAGGAAAAACTAAAATGAGAGGTATTTTTCTTGCACATGATTGGATGATTGAAGTCAGCACAGCATAACTTTGTTTACTAAGCCAAATGAATATTCACCTTGCAAACGGAACCATTAAGGTGTCATTTCCTAAGACACTCTTTCAGTACAGACAGCCCACTCTATCACATGGATATATATGAAGCTTACTGCAGCACTTCAAAAGGTCATTCTCTCCTGTACTCCTTTACTATGACCATTAATCCTTTCCTTACATAGCTAAATAGTTAGTCTGGTTGAAAAAAGACACACGTTCATCCAGTTCAACCCCTATCCTGGTGACACTGACCTGGAACAAATATGCAGCTAAGAAGTTCTGACATTATTCTGATACTCCTTATCTGCATACATGTTCAAGGTTAGTAACTCTGATAGAAGCCAGAGGCTCAGCTTAAACAAGGCCATTAACATTTTTTAGGAGGTTGAAAATGGCAGCGCCTGTCTCCCTCAGTGAAGATTTACCGTAAGTTTTATTTTTAATTTTTTTTGAGGAAGCTACCCATCCAGCAGACTTTAGTCAATATTTAACAAACTGTCTGAAGTAAAACACAGTCTCCCATTAAACCTCAACTGTTGCTCCAAAGACTTTCAAGACTGCTGCCAAAGTTTACAATTGAGGCAACAGCAGGAGATGTTCTTCCTTCCTCCTAAATCAGGAACCATAAAGACCATATGTCATATTTGTTGAAAGCTCTTCTTTTTTTATAAATCATACATACTGTACCACACAACATAGTGCTGGCTCCGTTTCTCCAGGTATTTTGAACTTGGCATGGCATCATCACCACATAGAATACTCTCATCCTCTCACTTCATATAATTTGTCTGTAGCTGAGACACAATTTGAAATAAAGCAGATGGCAATACATCTTAACTTTCAGAATGTAAACTTCCTGCTGTGTGTATGTTGGGATAAAATTATCCTGAAATTGTACTTATAATAGAAAGTATTATCCAGAATACCAGATGTTGCATTTAATATTGTCGAAACATAGTGCATTATATGGTAAAGCCAGTAGTAAATAAATAATACATAATTCTAGAACAGATTATTGAAACCTTAATGTTTCCAAAAGAAGAACTATGAAATGTAGAAATCTGTCAGGATATAAAACTTTTTTTCCATGTGGCACTGCACACAGTTCTATGTGATTATCCACCCAGTACAACCCGCAGAGGGCAGTGTGCTCAAGCAAACTAATGCAAGTAGACACCTGACAGCTGAGGATGTCAGAAGTAGTCATTTAAAACACACCATGGTCATTGTCTGACAGTAAAAGTCCTAGAAGATAAAGCATAGGAAAATTGAACAGATGGATCAGGAATCGGTTTTCAGCCAATATTGCCCTAATTTGCATGTGTAGTTATTTGTGGGTGGAGCATACTGTAAATAAAAATCCTTTTAGCAAATTTAAACTGCAGTATGGGCTGTAATCATTATGTTTTGAAAATTGCAAAATTCCAAAATTTCAGCAAAGCAGTGGACTATTCTTGGACTTTTTTTCAGTGGTTTGTGTACTACAGTAGGAATTAGTGCATCCTAGGTTCAGTTCATGGACCGTCCGTTGAACCCATTGTAAAGTCTGAAAATTGAAAACTTTAATCCAAAGGGTTAACTTTGGATGTGTCTTTGTGGGTGACATGGGAAAAATATAAGGAAGCTCTGCAATGTGGGCCCTAATTAACCTGTCTGTTTCTTTTTTCCTAATTCTCCTTCTCAGTAGGGGCAAAGCAGCTATGTTATTGTTATGTTAATGCTTCTCCTGGTATTGAGGAGGTTGAGTTTATTAAACATAAACAAAATATGCTCATCCTTCCACTGCACATGGGGTAGAGCAGGCAGCATAAACCAGGGGGCAAATGGTCCCGACCCACCCATTTACCACCAACCAACAGTATTTTTATGTTATTTATTTGAACTATATTTATATAAATATCATTAACCACCTCAATACAGTGCACTTACACCCCCTTCCTGCCCAGACCAATTTTTTAGCTTTCAGCGCTCTCACACTTTGAATGACAATTACTCAGTCATGCAACATTGTACTCATACGAAATTTGTTTCCTTTTTTTCACACAAATAGAGCTTTCTTTTGGTGGTATTTAATCACTAGTGGGTTTTTTATTTTTTGTGCTATAAATAAAAAAGTCCGTAAATTTGGGGAAAAAAAGGCCTTTTTCTTTGTTTCTGTCATAAAATTTTGCAAATTAGTAATTTTTCTTCATAAATTTTGGCCAAAATTTATACTGCTACATATCTTCGGTAAAAATAACCCAAATAAGTGTAAATTATTTGGTCTTTGTGAAAGTTATAGAGTCTACAAACTATGGTGCCAATCACTGAAAATTGATCACATCTGATCACACCTGATGTACTGAAGGCCTATCTCATTTTTTGAGATACTAACAAGTCAGGAAAGTACAAATACCCCCAAATGACCCCTTTTTAGAAAGTAGACATTCCAAGGTATTAAGTAAGTAGCATGGTGAGTTTTTTTAAGTTGTAATTTTTTCCCACAATTCTTTACAAAATTAAGATTTTATTTTTTTTTTTACAAAATTGTCATATTAACAGGTTATTTCTCTCACAGAGCATATGCATACAACAAATTACACCCCAAAATACATTCTGATACTCTTCCCGAGTATGGCGATACCACATGTGTGAGACTTTTACACAGCCTGGCCACATACAAAGGCCCCACATTGAAGTAGCATCTTCAGGCGTTCTACAAGCATAAATGACACATCTCATTTCTCAACCACCTATTACACTTTTGAAGGCCCTGGAGCACCAGGACAATGGAATTGCCCCCAAAATGACCCCATTTTGGAAAGCAAACACCCCAATTTATAATCTATGAGGCATAATGGGTCTTTTGAACGGTCCATTTTTTTCCAGAAGTTTTTTGCAAAATGTGGAAAAAAAATGAAAATGCATTTTTTTTACACAAAGTTGTCTATTTAGCAGATATTTCCAACACATATCATGTACATAGCAAAGATGACACCCGAAAATACATTCTGCTACTCTACCTGAGTATGGCGATACCACATGTGTGAGACTTTTCCACAGCCTGGCCACATACAAAGGCCCAACATTGAAGTAGCATCTTCAGGCGTTCTACAAGCATAAATGACACATCTCATTTCTCAACCACCTATTACACTTTTGAAGGCCCTGGAGCACCAGGACAATGGAATTGCCCCCAAAATGACCCCATTTTGGAAAGCAAACACCCCAATGTATAATCTACGAGGCACAATGAGTCTTTTGAGTGGTTCATTTTTTTCCAGAAGTTTTTGGAAAATGTGGAAAAAAAATGAAAACGCATTTTTTTTACATAAAGTTGTCCATTTAGCAGATATTTCCAACACATAGCATGTACATAGCAAAGATGACACCCCAAAATACATTCTGCTACTCCTCCTGAGTATGGCAATACCACATGTGTGAGACTTTTACACAGCCTGGCCACATGCAAAGGCCCAACATTGAAGTAGGATCTTCAGGCGTTCTACGAGCATAAATGACACATCTCATTTCTCAACCACCTATTACACTTTTGAAGGCCCTGGAGCACCAGGACAATGGAATTGCCCCCAAAATGACCCCATTTTGGAAAGCAAACACCTCAACGTATAATCTATGAGGCATACTGAGTCTTTTGAATGGTTCAGTTTTTTCCAGAAGTTTTTGGAAAATGTGGAAAGAAAATGAAAACACATTTTTTTTTACACAAAGTTGACAATTTATCAGATATTACCAACACATAGCATGTACATAGCAAAGATGACACCCCACAATACATTCTGCTACTCCTCCTGAGTATGGTGCTACCACATGTGTGAGCCTTTTACACAGCCTGGCCACATACAGAGGCCCAACATCCAAGTAGCACCATCAGGCATTCTAGTAGCATAAATGACATATATAATTTCCTGGCAACCTATCTATATTTTTGAAGGCCCTTCATATTTCTAACACATAGCATGTACATACCAAGAATTACAATCCAAAATAAATTATATTGCGGAAAGGGTAAAAAAAAAAGCATTACCTGTGCTTTTAGTAGTATCCACAGAGGAGAGCACTGGTCCAGGCAGCAGGCAGGAATGTGCTTAGCAACAGCAATAGTAATTATCCAGGCAGCAAGCAGGAATATTGTCTATAGTCAGCACAAGCATATTGTCAGCACAGCACAGTCCATAGAAATTGTCCTGGCAGGGACAGCCAGCACAGCCATAATATTGGTCCTGGTACACTGTTACCTGCAGACACTCATTGTACCACTCTCCAGCCCTTCATAAACATACTGCCTCTTGCTACAGCTAATTATTTGCATAGTCCATGTAGCGGTGTGGTCCGTTCATGCGGCAGGCAGAGGCATGATGGCAGTAAGTCAGCATCAGGCTGAGGGCCGCAATCAGGTAAGACCTGTGAACAGGGGTAGAGGCTTTGACCCACCCAAATCTCTATGAAGCCTCCGGACTGCAGACCCTAATCCGGAAATTCCGAAACCCGGAGAAAAAAAAAATTGTTTTCTCCATCCGGAAAAACAATTCTGGAGCCCCTCATATATGTGAGACCCCTGTGTACTACAGTAGCAGGGCAACAGATCGGTCCAAGCGGCAGGCAAAAGCATAGTCCATAAAACAGGCCAGGGTCAGTTCACGTGCAAGCAGTCCAAGTGGTAGGCAGTAGAGTAGTTGATAAAACAGGTCAGGGTCAGTTCACATGGAGGCAGTCCAAACAGTAGGCAGAGGCATAGTCACAAAACAGGCCAGGGTCAGTTCACGTGGCAACAGTCCAAACGGTAGGCAGAGGCATAGTCAAAAAACAGGCCAGGGTCAGTTTACGTGGAAGCAGTCCAAATGGTAGGCAGAGGCATAGTCAAAAAACAGGCCAGGGTCAGTTAACGTGGAAGGCAGTGGCATGGTTATTTGGGGAAGCATGGAAAATGGTCAGCACAGATAATGAAAATGGGGAAATGGTTAAAAATATGGGCTAATATTTTAGGGATGTATGATAAAGTTGGAAGCATTCACCAATGCAAAGACCAGGTTGGGAGGGACACTGGGGACAATGGTAGCTGGTATCTTTTCGAAATCCTCTTTTGGTGAACACGCAACATTTTTTTGCCTTCTTTGACCTGCTTCAGATGGTGGAATGTTGAAGGGGAAGTGGCGCTTATGAAGTCGGCAAACAGCCTCAGAGTGGAGGTCTTCAGGGGGGGTCTTTGGTGATAGATGAGGGACGTAACAACTTTTTCTATGAATTGTAGGAAGGGGGGGCTTTCTGTGGATTTGGCGTAGACTGCATAGGAATTATACGGCCAAATGTATGAAATAAATTGCTACCTTATTGTACCAGAATCGGGACCTCCTTATGGACAAATAGGGCTGAATCATTTGATCATTGACATCCACCCCCCCCCATGTAGAGATTATAATCTTGGACACATACTGGCTTTTCAATGGGACCTCTTCTTCTTTGATTCTCAATTGTAGTGTCGTCATGGATGGTGGACATCATGTGCACGTCCCTTTTATCCTTCCACCTCAAGGCCAGCACTTCATTGCATCTCAATGCTGCTCTTTCCCCCCTTCGCAGCTTTTTGTTTGCAAGAGATTGTGGGAAGCCCTTCCTATTTTTTCTGGAGGTTCCGCAGGCCAGGGTTTTTGCAAATGTATAGGTGTTTGAAAAGGGGCAGGCCAGTGTAGAAATTGTCGAGGTATATGTGATATCCTTTGTTCAGAAGTGGGTATGCCAAGTCCCATACAATCTTTCCAGTTGTGCCCATGTAGGCCGGGCACTCAGGGGGCTGGAGCTGGGAATCTTTTCCTTCATATATATCCCGTGGCTCTCTCACAGAGCTTGTATAATTTTACTCCGAATCTGGCCCTTTTGCTAGGAATATATTGCTTTATTCCTAGCCGGCCTGAAAAGGGTACCAGGGACTCATCGACACATATATTCTTATCGGGGACATAGAGTTCTGCAAATTGTTGGCAAAAGAAATTTATCAGTGGGCGAAGTTTATATAGTTTGTCGTAATTTGGATGATTGCGGGGAGGGCACTGGGTGTTGTTGCTAAAATGAAGAAAGCGCATTATCATTTCATATCGGGATCTGGCCATTACGGCAGAATAAATGGGCATGTTGTGGATAGGGTTGGTGGACTAATAGGCACGTCCTTCATTTTTTTTTGTAAGCCCCATGTTTAGGGTGAGGCCCATAAGCAATTTGAACTCCTCCAATTTTAGATCTCTCCACTCAAATGGACGGGCATAGGATGATTGGGGGTTGTTGGCAATATATTGCTGGGCGTATAAATTTGTCTGGTCCACAATGAATTGCAGCAAAGTGTCGGGCAAAAACAGATAAAAAAAATCAATCGCTGTGAAATTTTGGGTGTTGGCCTGCACACCTGGCTGTGCTGTGAATGGGGGAATAATTGGTGATCCCGAGTCGGATGGCAGCCATGTTGGGTTGGCAAGACCATCTGGCATATATGTAGGGGCCCTGGCTCTTGGGGGACGTGACACTCCAGTAGTTGGGGGAATTAAATTTCCTGTGCTGGTACTCAGGCGTGATGTGGCAGCACTGGTACTGGGTCTGGGCATTTGTTCCTGGGGCCTATCGCTGGCGGCATCACTGGTACTGGGCATTTGTTCCCTGGGCCTATCGCTGGCGTCAGCGCTGGTACTGGGCCTGGGAATTTGTTCTTGGGGCCTATTGCTGGCGGCAGCGCTGGTACTAGGCCTGAGAATGTAATCCTGGTTTCCAGAGTGCCGTGCCCTTTTAGAAGGGACCCATTCTTCCTCCGAATCATTTGCCGATTCACTATTCGGTTCAAATGCCGAATTTGATTCAGAATCAGAATTGGAATCTGATGAGAACTCCCCGTTGCTCTCATCAGTCATGGAGAGGATCTGGAACGCCTCCTCACTGGTGTATAATCTTTTGGACATGACGCTGATGGCTGTGTGACAGGTGACGGTCGCTGATGGGCTGTGAGATGGGTGGCAGGTGATGTTCACTGATAGGTGATGACGGTGTGACAGGCGATGGTCACTGTTGGGTGACAGGCCACGGGTGGTGACGGGTGATGGTCACTGACGGTTGACGGGTAATTGCTGACATCACTGATGGGTGACGGGTAATCGCTGACGTCACTGATGGGTGACGGGTGATGGCTGACAGGTGACGGCTGACGGTCACTGATGGGTGACGGGTGATGGCTGACGGTCACTGATGGGTGACAGGTGATGGCTGACAGGTGATGGCTGATGGTCACTGATGGGTGACGGGTGATGGCTGACAGGTGACGGCTGACATCACTGATGGGTGACGGGTGACGGCTGACAGGTGCACGGCTAACAGGTGCACCGCTGACAGTCACTGATGGCAGTCTTATGTGACAGGTGCACTTTATGGGGTGACTGTGGTGACTGTTGGGTGACAGATGACAATTGAGGGGGCAATGGGACAAGTGTTGTGCTTGTGCAGTACAATACAGACACAGATCGGTAACTCACTGCTCCTAGCTCTTCTCTCCTCACACTGGAAACGGTGTGTGAGGAGAGAAGAGCTGGTAACAGCTAGTAACCGCTCTGTGTTTACATTTAGTGATCGGCTGTGAATAGATCACAGCCGATCACGTGGTAAACAGCCATGCCCAATGGCTGTTTACCCCCCTGGGTGGCGAGTGGTGTCTCCATGACACACCGCCACCGAGGGTACAGGGATGCATGCGCACGATCGCGTGCATTCCCTGTTTAAAGGGCAGGGCATCATATGACGCCCTCCCAGAACAAGAGCCATGCCGCCTCGCCGTCATATGACAGACGGCGGGCGGGAAGTGGTTAAAAGTTTTTATTAAGAAGGTTTTTTTTTCTTATAAGGCTGTACCTGCCATGGTCAAGTGAATGTGATGGGTAGGGACACCAAGGCTGCAACTAAAATGCTCACAACATATCCAAGAACTATTGGGTGTAGCGGCTGGAACATTGGCTGGGGGTGGTTCTGTATGTGTTTGAGGTACTAGCCTGACCTACAGTGCCTTTAAAAACTATTCATACCCCTTGAAATTTTCCACATTTTGTCATGTTACAACTAGAAATGTAAATGTATTTTATTGGAATTTTGTATGATAGACCAACACAAAGTGGCACATAATTGTGAAGTGGAAGGAAAATGATAAATGTTTTCTTAATGTTTTACAAATAAATATGTGAAAAGTGTGGCGTGCATTTGTATTCAGCCCCCCCGAGTCAATACTTTGTAGAACCACGTTTCGCTGCAATTAAAGCTACAAGTCTTTTTGGGGATGTCTCTACCAGCTTTGCACATCTGGAATGACATTTTTGCCCATTCTTCTTTGCAAAATAGCTCAGGCTCTGTCAGATTGGATGGAGAGCATCTGTGAACAACAATTTTCAAGTCTTGCCACAGATTCTCAATTTGATTTAGGTCTGGACTTTGACTGGGCCATTCTAACACATGAATTTGCTTTGTTCTAAATCATTCCATTGTAGCTCTCGCTGTATCTTTAGGGTCATTGTCCTGCTGGAATTTGAACCTCTGCTCCAGTCTCAAGTCTTTTGCAGACTCTGACAGGTTTTCTTCTAAGGTTGTCCTGTATTTGGCTCCATCCATTTTCCTATCAACTCTGACCAGCTTCCCTGTCCCTGCTGGTGTGTTCAGGGTGATGTGCAGTGTTAGTTTTCCTCCACACATAGCGTTTTTCTTTTAGGCCAAAAAGTTCAATTTTGATCTCATCTGACCAGAGCACCTTCTTCTACGTTTGCTGTGTTCCTCACATAGCTTCTCACAAACTGCAAACAGGACTTCTTATGGCTTTCTTTCAACAATGGTTTTCTTCTTGCCACTGTTCCATAAAGGCCAAATTTGTGGAGGGCGTGACTAATATTTGTCCTATGGACAGATTCTCCCACCTGAGTTGTGGATCTCTGCAGTTCCTCCAGAGTTACTTTGGGCCTCTTGGCTACTTCTCTGATTAATGCTATCCTTGTCTGGCCCATCAGTTTAGGTGGACGGCCATGTCTTCGTAGGTTTTCAGTTGTGCCATACACTTTTAATTTTCAGGTGATGGATTGAACAGTGCCCTGTGAGATGTTCAAAGCTTGGGATATTTTTTTATAACCTATCTCTGCTTTAAACTTCTCCACAACTTTATCCCTGACCTGTCTGGTGTGTTCCTTGGCCTTCATAATGTGGTTTGTTCAGTAAGGTTCTCTTTCAAACCTCTGAGGGCTTCACAGAACAGCTGTATTTATACTGAGTTTAAATTACACACTGGTAGACTCTATTTACTAATTAGATGACTTCTGAAGGCAATTGGTTCCACTAGATTTTAGTTAGGGGTATCAGAATAAAGGGGGCTGAATACAAATGCACCCCACATTTTTCATATTTTTTTGTAAAAAAATTTGAAAACCATTTATCATTTTCCTTTCACTTTACAATTATGTGCCACTTTATGTTGTTCTATCACATAAAATCCCAATACATAAATACATTTACGTTTTTGGCTGTAACATGACAAAATGTGGAAAATTTCAAGGGGTATGAATACTTTTTCAAGGTACTATACATGCCATATCAGAGAGGGCAGATAGGAGACTTATTACTGTAAATATTATATTATTATTACACAGAAAAAATAAAGCACAGATTCAATAAACACTTTGTAAGCAGCTTTAATAGGCTACAGTTTGATTGAGAGACTAGGCAGGTTTTAACCAATAAATCTAAATTAGAGTGCCTTTTTTACAGAAAACGGGGGAATTACTGTATTTTACTAATTCTACACACAGTATGTAAGCATGTTTAAAAGGCCACAATTTCACGAGTAGAGACCATGCATGTTTTAATTAAGAAGTCAAAATTAGAGTGTAGTATTTTATAAATTAAAAAATACTTTGTGCTGATACAATGCACAGTATGTCAACATTTTTATTAGATGGCAGTTTCACAGGGGAACAGCAGCTTTAAATAGACATGTGTAATTAGTTTTCATCCGAATATAAATTTTACACATTTTTGGTTATTCGAAGATTCAGGTGTATCCAAATCTCTGAATGAAATAGCAATTCATTTAATTTAATTTTGTATATTCGTTTTCTAATAAATTCCAAATTTTCTGAACGACTCAAATTTGGATCTCTTGAAAAATGATCGACCAATTCAAATTCTGTGTGAAGAATAGCTGGTTGTTAAGGAGTGGGCCGGGAAGCCGGCTGCCACGTCCTTTAAAACTGATGACTTATTAGCTGTCAGTTGGCTTCTCCACTGACAGCTGAAAAGTAAACAAAAGAATGTCGACAAAGAAAAATTGTGAAAAAACAGCAAAATAAAAAAAAGGTGGGCGGTCCCCCCAGAATCCATACCACACCCTTTTTACGAGCATGCAGGCCAGAAAAGAGGGGGTGAGCGAACCATACCAGGCCACATACCCCCAACATGGGGGCTATGCCCCCCCAAACCAAAGCACCTTGTCCCCATGTTAATGGGGACAAGGGGACAAGGGCCTCTTCCCCACAACCCTGGATGGTGGTTGTGGGGATCTGTGGGAGGGGGGCTTATTGGAGTCTGGAAGTCCCCTTTAACCCCAAGATCTGCCCCCAGATCCGCCCCCCCAAATGTGAATGAATATGGGGTACATAGTACCCCTACCCGTTCACCAAAAAGTGTTAAAAATGAGTAAAGATACGACGCAAGTTTTTGACAAGTCCTTTATTAAAAAAACTATAAGACTTATAAAAAAGAAAAAGTGGATTGTTCTATAAAAGAAAGTTTTATTAAGGGATCTGGCATGTTGACAGATAGAAAAAAACAGTTAGCATCACTTACATAACCAAACTATGGCCAACAATGATCAGAAATGCCAGTAAACAATTTTATCAATCAGCAATAACATAGCTCAGAAAAAAATATTATACATTATCAAAACACTTATCGCCATTAGTCTAAGCAAATTAAGATAAAATGATAAGTAACCATGCAAAATAGAGCAATATATATTTACTGTCAAGGCCACCCATTACAAAAAATTAAAAGAAAACAAATAAAAAAAGAGAGGGGGCCCGGCAGGGGCAGCTGACAAACATGATATTAAATATAATATAATAGATATATATGCTCTAATAAAATGACAATGCTGAAATATAGCTAACCAAAATGGTTTTATTCCTGGGCAGGACCACCATATATGGAGATGTGTTCCAACTGACTCTCCACATCTCCAACATCAATCCAGGAAAGACGGGGTGATCTTATGTAGCATGGACAGACAACAATACTATCTGGTTAGAAGTTTATAGTTTTATTCCTGCGTTTGGGAACCTAGGGTTAACTTAAATGTGAATTTAAATGCTTTATCCCAATCCTCAGTGAAAGGGTTGCTACCTAATTCTCATTCCCAATCTGTAAAAGGAACACTCAGGATAACCGTTGGACAAAAGGATGCCATACAGTTTAGAAAGAGCATGTGGGTATTTCAAATATGAAAGGCACCATGGAGCTGGTCCTTAGCCAGCCCATCATAGAAACCTAGTGCGGTGAGCCCTTGCCAGATGGGAGATAAACATATGGGTTGCAGACAAAGAAAATCCTTATCAGACAACCCTAGTGGAAAGCCAAGGTTGCCCAATATTGGAGTTGGGGGTAGGTGACCAATGGGAAGCACCCATGGAAGAGGTGTCAACTAGACAGGTAAAATGCCTGACTCAAGAGAAACCCACTGTTTGAGTGAGTCATGGTGAAACCAGTCCAGAGACCTGCTAAGCAGTGTCACGGAATGATATAATTCCAGATAAGGCAAGCCAGCGCCACCATTGTCACGCCTCTTCACCAAAATGTCATACTGAAGTCTGGCTGAGGATCTGGGCCAAATAAATTTAGGTAAAGAGTGCAGATTGGAAAAATGAGTGTGAAACCCAGATCAGGATTGTTTTAAAGATGTAGAAAATCTAGGGAAGATATCCATCTTAGAGAGGAACATCCGTTCCAACCAAGAATGTTGCATAAACAAACAACTCTTGAGGCCTTGCTGCATTGTGGAAAAAATCGAGCAATAACTCATACCATTCCTGAAGTTGCGAAGGTATTTGTACTCCAAGATATTTAATGGAGTCCTGAGACCATTTAAAAGAACATTTATCAACAAGTAAATCTTGAGTGCCTGGGGGAAGAGTAATATCAAGGCAGTATGACTTTAACCTATTAATTTTAATTTCAGTAATTAATTACTGAAAGTGCCAAACCATTCTAATTCCACTGAAGGGCATTCTTTTTGAGGGTTAGTAATGTGAAGCAGAAGATCTTACGCAAATAGGCTGATCTTATATTGCTTACCTATGCTCTAACGAGCAGGGCCCTCTGATTCCTCTTGTGCCAATTGTAATGTAACTGTAATGTCTACCCTCGTGTTGTAAAGCGCTGCATAAACTGTTGGCGCTATATAAAACCTGTATAATAATCTACAACTAGGGATGAGCCAGCGGTTCGAGTCGAATGTAAGTTTGACTCAAACATTGGGTGTTCGTTTGTTCTAAAACGAACCGAACATATGGAGCATTCGCAGGAAATTCGAGAGAGATGGCAGTGCATTACTGTATGATGATTGGCCAAAGCATGTACCTGACCTGCCTGCTTTGGCCAATCACAGTGAGCTCTGCTGACAGAGCCATAACTGGCCAAAGGCATGGTGCCTTTTGCCAATCAAGGCTCAGGGGGACTAAGTCCATGCCCCACACTATATATAAGGCTGCTTAAATAGTGTAGCGTAGTAGTAGTGTGTAGTGTTGTTGGCATGGACAGAGAGATAGCTTGAGTTAGAACAAGCAGGCAGGTTATTCAGTTAGTGGCAGTGTATTTTATATATATATATATATATATATATATATATATATATATATATATATATATATATATATATATATATATACAGTCATTCTAGTATATATATATATATATATATATATATATATATATATATACTCTGCATTTAGCATAGATTTTATGTTCGTGTTTACTCTGTGCAGGCAGTGTATTAATATATATATACTGTATACATAGAGTCCAGTATATATATATATATATATACTGTATATATATATATATACACAGTCTCGTATACAGCGGGGCAAAAAAGTATTTAATCAGCCACCAATTGTGCAAGTTTTCCCACTTAAAAAGATGAGAGTGGCCTGTAATTGTCATCATAGGTATACCTCAACTATGAGAGACAAAATGTGGAAACAAATTCAGACAGACAATCACATTGTCTGCTTTTTGAAAGAATTTATTTGCAAATTATGATGGAAAATAAGTATTTGGTCACCTACAAACAAGCAAGATTTCTGGCTCTCACAGACCTGTATCTTCTTCTTTAAGAGGCTCCTCTGTCCTCCACTCATTACCTGTATTAATGGCACCTGTTTGAACTTGTTATCAGTATAAAAGACATCTGTCCACAACCTCAAACAGTCACACTCCAAACTCCACTATGGTGAAGACCAAAGAGCTGTCGAAGGACACCAGAAACAAAATTGTAGACCTGCACCAGGCTGGGAAGACTGAATCTGCAATAGGTAAGCAGCTTTGTGTGAAGAAATCAACTGTGGGAGCAATAATTAGAAAATGGAAGATATACAAGACCACTGATAATCTCCCTCGATCTGGGGCTCCACGCAAGATCTCACCCCGTGGGGTCAAAATGATCACAAGAACGGTGAGCAAAAATCCCAGAACCACATGGGGGGACCTAGTGAATGACCTGCAGAGAGCTGGGACCAACGTAACAAAGGCTACCATCAGTAACACACTACGCTGCCAGGGACTCAGACCCTGCAGTGCCAGACGTGTCCCCCTGCTTAAACCAGTACATGTCCGGGCCCATCTGAGGTTTGCTAGAGAGCATTTGGATGATCCAGAAGAGGATTGGGAGAATGTCATATGGTCAGATGAAACCAAAGTAGAACTGTTTGGTAGAAACAAAACTTGCCGTGTTTGGAGGAGAGAGAATGCTGAGTTGCAACCAAAGAACACCGTACCTACTGTGAAGCATGGGGGTGGCAGCATCATGCTTTGGGGCTGTTTCTCTGCAAAGGGAACAGGACGACTGATCCGTGTACATTAAAGAATGAATGGGGCCATGTATCGTGAGATTTTGAGTGCAAACCTCCTCCCATCAGCAAGGGCATTGAAGATGAAACGTGGCTGGGTCTTTCAGCATGACAATGATCCCAAACACACCGCCCGGGCAATGAAGGAGTGGCTTCGTAAGAAGCATTTCAAGGTCCTGGAGTGGCCAGGCCAGTCTCCAGATCTCAACCCCATAGAAAACTTTTGGAGGGAGTTGAAAGTCCGTGTTGCCCAGCAACAGCCCCAAAACATCACTGCTCTGGAGGAGATCTGCATGGAGGAATGGACCAACATACCAGCAACAGTGTGTGACAACCTTGTGAAGACTTACAGAAAACATTTGACCTCTGTCATTGCCAACAAAGGATATATAACAAAGTATTGAGATGAACTTTTGATATTGACCAAATACTTATTTTCCACTATAATTTGCAAATACATTCTTTCAAAAATCAGACAATGTGATTGTCTGGATTTATTTTCACATTTTGTCTCTCATAGTTGAGGTATACCTATGATGACAATTACAGGCCTCTCTCAACTTTTTAAGTGGGAGAACTTGCACAATTGGTGGCTGACTAAATACATTTTTGCCCCACTGTATATATATATATATATACAGTATCTCACAAAAGTGAGTACACCCCTCACATTTTTGTAAATATTTTATTCTATCTTTTCATGTGACAACACTGAAGAAATTACACTTTGCTACAATGTAAAGTAGTGAGTGTACAGCTTGTATAACAGTGTAAATTTGCTGTCCCCTCAAAATAACTCAACACACAGCCATTAATATCTAAACCGCTGGCAACAAAAGTGAGTACACCCCTAAGTGAAAATGTCCAAATTGTGTCCAATTAGTCATTTTCCCTCCCCGGTGTCATGTGACTCAGTTACAAGGTCTCAGGTGTGAATGGGGAGCAGGTGTATTAAATTTGCTGTTATTGCTCTCACTCTCTCATACTGGTCACTGGAAGTTTAACATGGCACCTCATGGCAAAGAACTCTCTGAGGATCTGAAAAAAAGAAATGTTGCTCTACATAAAAATGGCCTAGGCTATAAGAAGATTGCCAGGACCTTGAAACTGAGCAGCAGCACGGTGACCAAGACCATACAGCGGTTTAACAGGACAGGTTTCACTCAGAACAGGCCTCACCATGGTCAACCAAAGAAGTTGAGTGCACGTGCTCAGCGTCATATCCAGAGGTTTTTGGGGAATAGACGAAAAAGAGAGCTGCCAGCATTGTTGCAGAGGCTGAAGGGGTGGGGGTTAGCCTGTTAGCCTGTCAGTGCTCAGACCATACGCTGCACACTGCATCAAATTGATCTGTATGGATGTCGTCCCAGAAGGAAGCCTCTTCTAAAGATGATGCACAAGGAAGCCTGAAAACAGTTTGCTGAAGACAAGCAGGCTAAGGACATGGATTACTGGAACCATGTCCTGTGGTCTGATGAGACCAAGATAAACTTATTTGGTTCAGATGATGTCAAGCATGTGTGGGGGCAACCAGGTGAGGAGTACAAAGACAAGTGTGTCTTGCCTACAATCAAGCATGGTGGTGGGAGTGTCATGGTCTGGGGCTGCATGAGTGCTGCCAGCACTGGAGAGCTACAGTTCATTGAGGGAACCATGAATGCCAACATGTACTGTGACATACTGAAGCAGAGCATGATCCCCTCCCTTCAGAGACTGGGCCGCAGGGCAGTTTTCCAACATGATAACGACCCCAAACCCACCTCCAAGATGACCCCTGCCTTGCTAAAGAAGCTGAAGGTAAAGGTGATGGACTAGCCAAGCATGTCTCCAGACCTAAACCCTATTGAACATCTGTGGGGCATCCTTAAACGGAAGGTGGAGGAGAGCAAGGTCTCTAACATCCACCAGTGCTGTGATGTAGTGATGGAGGAGTGGAAGAGGACTCCAGTGGTAACCTGTGAACCTCTGGTGAACTCCATGCCCAAGAGGGTTAAGGCGGTGCTGGAAAATAATGGTGGCCACACAAAATATTGACACTTTGGGCCCAATTTGGACATTTTCACTTAGGGGTGTACTCACTTTTGTTGCCAGCGGTTTAGACATTATTGGCTGTATGTTGAGTTATTTTGATAGGACAGCAAATTTACACTGTTATACAAGCTGTACACTCACTACTTTAAATTGTAGCAAAGTGTCATTTCTTCAGTGTTGTCACATGAAAAGATAGACTAAAATATTTACATAAATGTGAGGGGTTTACTCACTTTTTTGAGATACTGTATATACATATACCCATCACTTTTTCTGCATGTGCTTCCACATGCACTTCTCCCTAATCTTTGGGGTCCTCCCTTTCTTTTCACCTCCCCCAGACCTACTCTCCCAGGACTGTAGGGGGCCTACTTTTACACCCACTGTCAGGAACTGACTTCTCTGAGTACCTGGCTCAACTTCAACTAGCACTATCTGTCTTCCCGGTTCGCTAATACCTGTGTGGTTACCCTTGGCAACCAACTTCTCAAAAATGCATAATTCAACATCACCAAGAACTTTTACCGCTGGTATTTCCAATACCTCTGGCTTGTCTAACAGCGCTCCAGAGTTCCTCTCATACACAACCTTTGTATGAATTAATCCAGCACACTGTGAGACAACTTTCCACATTAACACCAAACATTGCATTAAAAGATTCAAGCATTTGCGATTTCTGAACAGTACAGCCTGCAATATCCAGCTCCAGTCAACTGTACCCTGTGGTACAAGTTCTCCAAACGTAGGAGAGGACGGCAGGATATACACTGGCTGTACACTCCATGATGCTAACATTTCATTAAGCATGTCTGTCACAAAATACACATTTTCTCTTTTTTTCATTGTGGACAAAACTTCTGCTGTGCGTTTGCATTCGCTGGGACCTTCAGTCATGAGAGGATTAGTCTCTTCAACAACCCGTGCACCTTGGCCTATAGGCTGTTCTGCAGACACCTCTCTTGGCACAGTAGCCATAGCGTCCACTACTCCTTTAGCTGCAAAAGCTTCTTCCAGCATTGCTATTATTAGTCTCTTGCCCAAATCATCCCAGTAGGTAATGCTCTGTTGGACTACATCATTCCAATGAAACCTAGACAGACCAAGAGACTCAACAGCATCTGAAACACTGCTTTTGTCAGTACTACACTTCTCAAGATCATCATCAGCATTGTCAGAAATACAATTCTCACTATTATGCCTGACTTCCAAGGTTGCTAGAGGCAATAGCATACATCTCTTAATGGTCACCCCTGACATCTCTGGCTGCAACAGCACATTTTCACCACTTGTCTTCCTGCTATACAGCAGACTGCCTGAAGACAAGTCCTTATCAGTCCTCATATTACATTGCAGTAACTCATCATTTACATTGCATCGCAACAAGTCCTTCTCAGAAGTGTATCTCCCCACTGGACTTGTTACCACTTCACCGGCATCAAATACATGATCAGTCTCTTTCACATAAGAAACAGAAATAGTCTTACCAATCCAGGTGACAGGTGTCTGAACCTACAATTGAGGGCTTTGTCCCTCCTTGGTTGTGCTTTCACAGGCCAATGCCCCCACCTGGTTGCAGGGCAACATTGCAGGCCAAACAGGTTTCCTGTTGCCAATGGTAATGGTAGGCATTTTGCCACAAACATTTTCACTGGTTGCTATGGGAGACTCCATTCTCCCTGTAGAGCTTTTCCTGGCACCTTTCCCCATGCAATCACAGGATGAAGCAACAGATTTTTGGGCATCCCAGGCCTCTTTGTGGGAACAGTGAGCCACCTCTTCATAGAGGCCCCACCATCCAGATGACTTTTCTCGGGCATCCCAGCCCTCTTTGTGGGAACAATAAGCTACCTCCTCACAGCAGCCCCACCATCCAGATGACTTTTCTCGGGCATCCCAGCCCTCTTTGTGGGAACAGTGAGCTACCTCCTCATAGCAGCCCCACCATCCAGACAACACTTTGTCCCTGGTTAACATGGGAGACCACCCTCTCCCTGCAGAACTTTTTCCCTTTAAACAGCCCTTCTCTGCAGCCAGGGACACAGAGTTCCTTTTGAAAAAAATGTTTTGGTTTACTGTCTCCTTAAGGCTAAGACACAGCACACATCACTTTGCTTCACACTCACGGTTTCTAGCCTGCAAGGATCTGAACCAGCGCCATCCATGCCCGCATTCTCCACCAACTGTAACAATCTGGGGTAACTATGCTCAAGTGGTGTATGCGTTTTCAGGAACACCGGTCAGTCCAGACTGTATTTTTTAAGGGCGTGGCAGCCCAATTTTATTTAAACGAAACAAACTTCACAGAAAGTCTTCCCTCACAGGGGTTTCTACCATCATTGTATAAGAGAAAAGCTTCAGCCTCCCAGCTCACTCACTCTTACTTAGTCAAACTCCCTCCTGGAGCTTACTTCCTTAGCTGTGTGCTGCTTGGTTGCAGGACACATCTGCCTCCTGCAGACATACACGTTCAGACTCCTACAGACCGCCTGTCTCCACCTAAAAGCCCTCCCGACTCCTACATAAGTCCACATGCCTGTAGGGTAGAGCTGTTCCCAAGTGTGAGCCCTGAGCTCTCTTCCTGAGGGGAATATAAACCCAGCCCACAGGTGTGCAATCATCATGCCTGTCTTTGCAAAAACCAGGCTGAAGGTGCTAATACACACCGTTACCTGGGATCACCTCTCCACAATATATACTGTATATATACTCTGCATTCGGTGTAGCCTATATATACAGTGCATTTGGTGGTGTATAGTTTCTAATACACTTCAGGTGGTGTACACAGTATATAATACAGTGTAGTATCGTGTTGCAAAACAAAAAATACATCATGTCTGGAAGGCCACCAAGGAGAGGCAGACGCTCAAAGGCCACTAAAAGAGGGCAAGCAGTCTCTGTGTCTACTGTCAACAGTGGTGGTCGTGGACATGGTGCATCCTCTGCAGGTGGCCGTGGGGCACACTTGTCCTTTTTTTCTGCTGCTGGCCCTACTATTGAGCCACAACATGCAGAAGAGTTGGTGGAGTGGATAACAAACCTGACCTCATCCTCCTCATCCTCTGTCACCCAGGCTCAGAGTAGTTTGCCTTCCAATGCAGCTGCCAAAGTGGCCTATTCCACTGGCTCCTTGTCCACAAACACTCCTTCCATAGCCTGACCATCATGCACGGAGGAGTCCCCAGAATTATTCGACCACAGTGTCGGTTATGTGCTGCTGGAGGATGCGCATCGATTTGAAGACTCCGATGTTGGCTCACAGGTTGAGGAAGGGAGTAACGTGAGCCTAGAGAGAGGGGTGCCACAGAAGGACAAGAAACTGGCAGTCATGTTCCCCCAGCTGTAGCATACTCCCAAGTTTGCTCCAGTGATGAGGAGGTAGGGGATGAAGAGGTCACTGACTGTCTGCAGGTGCTGGGCGCTGCTGAATCCCAGCTGACTTTTAAAAGTTCCTTGGTGTGGGCCTATTTCAACACATGTGCAGCAGATCACACCATTGCTGTTTGCAACCTATGTCTGAAGCGGATCAAGCATGACCAGAACAGCAGCCACTTGGGCACCACATGCTTGACCAGACATTTGACGACTTGCCATGCAGCACTTGAAAGACCCACATGACCTGCACTAAGAAGAATGAAGGTATAGCAATAGGTGTCCCATGTACTTGCAGCCAATCTGCTAGCAGTACACCACCAATTTATTTTAGCAGGCAAATTTCCCTACCCCAGTTGCTGAACCATAAAAATAAATTTGGTCCCAGCCATCCACATGCTCAGCGTCTAAATGCTAGCTTGGCCAAATTGCTAGCACTGCAACTGCTGCTTTTTCAGCTGGTAGACTCTGCCCTCTTTCATGAATTTGTGGAATGTGCTGTACCACAGTGGCAGGTTCCAAAACGCCATTTCTTTTCAAGGAAGACCATTCCGTCTCTCTACCAGCATGTGGAAGGCAATGTTTTGGCCTTGTTGGACAGGGCAGTCAGCAGTAAGGTTCATATTACCACTGACTCATGGTCCAGCAGGCATGGACAGGGACGTAACCTTTCCTTCACGGCGCACTGGGTAACTCTGCTGGCAGCTGGGAAGGATGCAGGACAGGGTTTAGTGTTGTTGGAGCTTGTTTCGCCACCACACCTCTAAAATGCTAGTGGTGATTTTGCCACAGCTCTCTCCTCCACCCCCTCCTCTTCTTCTTCCTCTTTGGCCTCTTCTGCAGGTTTGTCCTCTGAACCAGCAGTGCTCCATAAGCATTCAAGGGGCTATGCAAGCAGTCAGGCTAAAAGATGCCATGCGGTGCTTGAGTTGGTCTGCCTAGGGGACAGGAGCCACAGTGGGGCAGAGATGCTGTCAGCTCTGCAGGGGCAGGCTCAGAGGCGGTTGATGCCAAGCCAGCTTCAGCCAAGAATGGTTGTATGTGACAATGGCACCAACCTTCTCTCGGCCCTCCGACAGGGACACTTGACCCATGTTTCATGTTTGGCACATGTCCTGAATTTGGTGGTGCAGCGGTTCTTGACCAGGTACCCAGGCTTACAAGATCTCCTGAGGCAGGCCAGAAAAGACTGTGGTCATTTCCGACAGTCATACAATGTCAGTGCTCGGCTGGCTGACATTCAAAGGGAATGCAACCTGCCCACCAACCGCCTCATTTGTGACATGCCCACCAGGTGGAACTCAATGTTGGCAATGCTGCAGTGGCTACACACAGCAGGGGGCCATCAATGAGTACCTGTGTGAGTATGACACCAGGACAGGATCAGGGAAGCTTGGCTTCTTTTCACTACTCCAGTGGCTAGTGATCAAGGATGCATGCACTGTCCTGTCACCATTTGAGGAGGCCACAAGGATGTGAGCAGCGACAATGCATGCATCAGTGACGCTGTCCCTCTAGTCTTCCTGCTAGAGCGTGTGCTTCGTGGAATCATGGACAGGGCACTTGAGGCAGAACAACAGGAGGAAGAGGAGGACTTCCTTTCCTCTCAAGGCCCCCTTTATCCAGATAGCATTCCTACGGGCCCACCAAACACACAGGAAGAAGAGGAGGAGAAGAATTGTGTCAGTATGAATGTAGAGGATAACTGTCAGGAAAAGCCTTCACAAGTTTGTAGGTCCCTTCCCAATGGTAAGAAAATCAATAACGTGGCTTATGATTTAAAACTGCCAGAGTCATTTTGTATTCACCCAGTTTTTCATGTGGCGCTACTTAAACCTTCAGTCCTGGATCCCTTCCTTAACCGGAACATCGGTCCTCCTGAGCCTGTGCTCATCAACGGTGAAAAGGAATTTGAGGTGGAATCAATCATAGACTGCCGGAAGAGACGCAACCAGGTTCAGTATCTGGTAAAATGGAAGGGATACGGCCCTGAGGGAAACTCTTGGGAACCAGAGACTAATATCCATGCCAAGAGACTAATTCTAGCCTTTAAGAGATCTCACCCAAGTAAAGTGGCCCAGTTGGGCATCCGAAGGCTGCCCATTGGAGGGGGGCAATGTCAGGAAAAGCCTTCCCGTAAGCGTTCTAGTAATATAAAGACTAGAAGGATGCCTGTGCACAGAAGTGCCGTCCGGCGCACGGGCATGCGCAATAGCGCTAATAGCGGCACACGGGCGCACAGGAGTGCGCGTGCACCCCCTATGATAGCACTTGGTGCCAAAGATGTGCTATAAAAAGGGGACTGTTCCATTGCTGCCTTGCTGTCCAGTCTACAGCATTCCTGAAGACTCTGCCGCTCTGTTACCTGTGATCTGAACCTTTGAAACCTGTTACCTGTTTGGACTGTTCCTGACTACCCTGTTTGCTGCCTGCCCCGATCTCGGCTTTGGACTTTGACCATTCTTCTGGATTACCTTTCTGTACCTGATCTGCCCGCCTTTGTTCTGACCCGGTCTGCCTGTACCCTGCTGTCTGCATCCTGCTGCTGGAGTACAAGACACCTCCCTGCTGTCTGCATCCTGCTGCTGGTCTACAAGACACCTCCATGCTGTCTGCATCCTGCTGCCGGACTACAAGACACCTCCCTGCTGTCTGCATCCTGCTGCTGGACTACAAGACACCTCCCTGCTGTCTTCATCCTGCTGCCAGACTACCGGACACCTCCCAGCTGACTACAGTATCCAGCCCTCTGCACCAGTTTTCCAGTCAGGCACTTGTGCCCCTTTGCACTCTCGAGCTCCTGTCAACACTACCAGGGGTTCCCGAGTCAGAGGTATACGAGAGGCCGTTCCTTGCATTCTGGGCTCTACCTACCAGGTACGTGACAATAACACAGCAGATAACTCAGCAGCAGCAGCCTTCAAGGAATGGTTTTCAGTCCCCAGAAACCCAAGGAGTTGTACGTGGCTTGGAGGAGTAGTTACGGATAATGTGATCCTTAGTGACCCTGAGGACTCAGAATGGAATACCTCTGCAAACTTTCACTGCATGGCCCCACTGATTCTGAAAAGCCTGCGAAAGGACCCTAGGATTCTTGGTATCAGGGAGAGGGATCATTACTGGCTGGCAACCCTTCTTGATCCACGTTACAAGGCTAAAGTTGCAGAACTGATCTTGCCTTTGTATAGAGAGCAGAGGATGAAACATCTTCAGGAGGCCTTGAAGAAAGGGTTGTGTAACGCTTTTCCAGAGCCTGAGAGGTTACAATTTCCTGGTGCTCAACAACGTGTTGCTGAGGCTTCATTCAGCGCAGGGGAGAAGGTGGCCATCTGACCGATTCCTTTAAACAATTTTTCAAGGTCTGATCAGTTCAAGCAACCATCGCCAGCGTCTGTATTATATAGTGCAGGAATATCTAGGGGCAAGAGCAGACTTGGAGACCTTTCCAACAGAGCATACACTGGGTTACTAGGTCTTGAGGATGGACCACTGGCCAGTACTTGCTCAATATGCAATTGAGCTACTGGCCTCTCCTGCATCCAGTGTGCTTTCTGAATGCAAATTGAATGCTGCTGGAGGGTTTGTAACAGATCAAAGAGTGCATCTGTCCACAGACTCCATTGATAGGCTCACATTCATAAAAATGAATCAGTCTTAGATCAACAGCTATCAAGCACCTGATGCTGATGTAACTGATTGAATTTGCTATGGATCTGGAATTCCTTGAAGACTGCCTATGCTGACTTTCCTATTCCTCTTCAATCTAGATGATGTTAGCTTCCAACAATATTTTTGGTTTAGGGCATCACCACCACCCAAGGCCCAATTTTTCTGCCCCTGTTTAACAGGGGCATGTAATTACAATTTTTGATCTAATATTTCACATCAGGGCCCATTCCTGCACCCAACAAGAGTATCTGTGAGGGGTTACAGTGTTGTGGAAACAACACCACCATTCAAGGCCCAAATGTTCTGTCCCTGTTTAACAGGGCCATGTAATTAACATTTTTGATATAATATTTCACAGCAGGGCTCGTTCCTGCACCCAACAAGAGTAACTGTGAGGGGTTACAGTGTTCTGGCACCACCAACACCTAAGGCCCAATTTTTCCACAGAGTATATAGGGCAGGCCATATAGTATATACAGTGCCTTGCAAAAGTATTCACCCCCTTGGCTTTTTACCTATTTTGTTACATTACAGCCTTTAGTTCAATTTTTTTAAAATCTGAATTATATGTGATGGATCAGAATAGTCTAAGTTGCTAATGTAAAATTAGAAAAATATATACATAAAACTATTTTTCATAAATAAAGAACGAATAATTGGCATGTGCGTATGTATTCACCCCCTCTGTTATGAAGCCCATAAAAAGCTCTGGTGCAACCAAATACCTTCAGAAGTCACATAATTGGTGAAATGATGTCCACCTGTGTGCAATCTAGGTGTCACCTGATCTGTCATTACATATACACACTCCTTTCTGAAAGGCCCCAGAGGCTGCAACATCTAAGCAAGAGGCACCATTAACCAAACACTGCCATGAAGACCAAGGAACTCCAAACAAGTAAGGGACAATTTTGTTGAGAAGTACAAGTCAGGGTTAGGGTATAAAAAAAAATCCAAATCTTTGATGATCCCTAGGAGCACCATAAAATCTATCATAACCAAATGGAAAGAACATGGTACAACAGCAAACCTGCCAAGAGACGGCCGCACACCAAAACTCATGGACCGGGCCAGGAGGGCATTAATCGGAGAGGTGGCACAGAGAACTAATGTAACCCTGGAGGAGCTGCAGAGTTCCACAGCAGAGACTGGAGTATCTGTACATAGGACGACAATAAGCCATACGATCCATAGAGTTGAACTTTATGGCAGAATGGCCAGAAGAAAGCCATTACTTTCAGCCAAAAACAGAATGGCGTGTTTTGAGTTTGCGAAAAGGCACGTGGGAGACTCCCAAAATGTATGGAGGACGGTGCTCTGGTCTGATGAGACTAAAATTGAACTTTTCGGCCATCAAAGAAAATGCTATGTCTGGCACAAAGCCAACACATTACATCACCCAAAGAACACCATCCCCACAGTGAAACATGGTGTTGGCAGCATCATGCTGTGGGGATTTTTTCAGCAGTCAGGACTGGAAAACTGGTCAGAGATGAGGGAAAGGTGGATGATGCTAAATACAGGGATATTCTTGAGCAAAACCTGTACCACTGTGTGTGTGTGATTTAAGGCTAGGACGGAGGTTCACCTTCCAGCAGGACAATGACTCCAAACACACTGCTAAAACAACACTTGAGTGGTTTAAGGGGAAACATGTAAATGTGTTGGAATGATCTAGTCAAAGCCCAGACCTCAATACAATAAAAAATCTGTGGCCAGACTTAAAGATTGCTGTTCACAAGCACAAACACTCCAACTTGAAGGAGCTAAAGCAGTTTTGCAAGGAGGAATGGGCAAAAATACCAATGGTAAGATGTGGCAAGCTCATAGAGACTTATCCAAAGAGACTTGGAGCTGTGACAGCTGCAAAAAGTGGTTCTACAAAGTATTGACTTTGAGGGGGGGTGAATAGTTATGCACATTGACTTTTTCTGTTATTTTGTCCTATTTGTTGTTTGCTTCACCTGACCTGAAGGGCCTGGTATGGATTTTGGGGAGGACATCCACGCCATATTTTTTTGGTATTTTTGTTGTGGGGTTCCCCTTGATTTTTATCTATATTGCCGGGATCCGACAATACATTACAGCAACAAGCAATTTTAAATGACATTTTTTCCTTTGGAAATGTCATTTTGCTGTGGTACTGATAAAAACATGGGAACAGTGTGCTACTTTTAAGGCAGACTAAGGAGACCCCCCCAGGCATGATATTTAAAGGAATATTTTAAATTTTTATTGTTTCACGTTAAGCATTATTAAAATCACCGCTCCCAAAAAAACGGCCATTTTAAAACTTTATTTTGCATTGATACGTGTCCCCTGGGGCAGGACCTGGGTCCCCAAACACTTTTTATGGTAATAACTTGCATATAAGCCTTTAAAATTAGCACTTTTGTTTTTTCACGTTCGCGTCCCATAGACTTTAACGGTGTTCACATGTTCACACAAATTTTGCTCCGCTCCGAGATCAGACCATTTACCTAATACGGACTATTGGGCAAGAATCGAGAACCATCATTTTGTTGATTAAACCCAGGGGCAGACCTTTTTGCTCCAGTGTTGCTTGAAAAAATGCTCTGTCAAAGCGGTCAAACACCTTTTCAGCATCTAGTGAAAGGCAAAGGGGGACTTTTCATGACTGACAATAAGAGATAAGGGACAAGATTTTGAGTGTATTGTTCCATGCCTCACGGTTGGGGATAAAGCCCACTTTATCTAAATTAATGTTAGGAGAAATCACCAATTGAAGTCTGTCAGCAAATTTAGTGTATATTTTAGGGTCAGAATTGATTAAAGAAATCAGGCGGTAACCCGACCATTGAGTAGGGTTTTTCTGATCCTTGAGAAGAAGGGTAATATGTACTTCCAATAAATGACACTTGAAAGGGCAAAGGTCAGAGATGGAGTTCAAAGTGCAATCCAAAATAGGGACTAGGACATCTTGAAATTGTTTGTAGAAGGCATTTTAAAAGTTTTCTGGGCCTGGGGTCTTACCCAATGGAAGCTTAAGAGATATCCTTAACAGTGAAAGGAACGTTTGGAGAATCAGTGACAGATTGATCCAACCTGGGAAGGGCCGTAGCCGATATATATATGGAGAGAGCTGGGCAAGGCCCTGCATATTATTAGGAGCTGTAAAGGGATTAGAGATATTATAAAGAGTCGTGTAATACTTATGAAACACCAAAGCAATATCTCCTGATGATTGGATTATGTCCTTTTAGGACAACAGAGTTTTGAAATATATGTGCGTCCTAATTTTGTGCGGATTGACCTGCATAGTTGCCTACTTGCCTTTTTACAGAACTCTTATATTGTTCTACAAATACAGTCTTTATGTCAAAAGTACACCTGATCTAATAACGGATAAAGATCTTTGCATTTCTGTACCAGGTGCTGGAATAATTGAGCCTCTGGGGCACATTTATGGTGAAATTCTAGCATATGATGTCCGAAGAATGTATTAAACAAGACATTTCAAAGCATCCCCTTTAATTGGTTGCGTTGTTGTGTCTAAAGTGTGATCCTAAAGAAATTGAGATATTGTACAGTACGTCTGATCACAGCATAGGTGCATCCATCTTTTAAGAGGGCTTCATTCAGGCTCTAAGAGACTGTTGGTTTGGAGGAAAGTGGTAGAGAAATTGTAAAAAAAAGCAGTGAATGATCCAACCAAACCTGAGGACAAATGAGCATAGTGATGAATGGTAATGGACATTAAAATTAGTCTTGTGTAAAAAAAGAACTTGAACACGCTGTTTATGCATACTATACGAAATTTTAGAGGGGTGGGGGGGCACTGCAAAATGCGCCCCCTCCCCCAAAGCACCACCTTATGTTGAGGGCATGCGGCCTGGTACGGTTCAGGAGGGGGGGGGGGGGCGCTCGCTCGTCCCCACCCCCTTTCCTGACCGGCCGGGCTGCGTGCTCGGATCGGGGTCTGGTATGAATTTTGGGGGGACCCCCACGCCGGGGTTCCCCTTAAAGTTCCATACCAGACCTAAGGACCTGGGATGCCAGAGACGGGGCTCGCAAGGTTTCAATCTCGCCGATAAAAGCGTAGTCCCGTCGTACCCGAGTCTCGTTCAAAATGAACGGACTTGTCCATGTGTGGGTAAGTCCGTTCATTCTGAAAGTCCGTCGGGAAGACCGGATTCCGGAAAGTCCGGTCGTGTGTAGGCAAGTCCGGCCGTTCAGAAGTCTGGCGGCAAGTACGTTGGACCTAACTTTCCAGAAAGTCCAACCGTGTGTACGCGGCATAACACTTACTCCTGCTCATAATTGGGGAAACAAAACGCAAGTACCTAAACAAGTGAGCCCACAGAGGCCCTGTGGAAGGCAAAGGCCTTAAGAACTTCACACCAGGTTAATGCTACAATGGCCATAGGGCCGCCCTGAGTGCCACTCGCAACCCCAGCCTATCCGTGGGTTCATACGATACATCTATTAATATAAAAATGATAACACTGCTATAATGAATATGCAGCTCCAGTGTTAAATGTAAGGAGAACCCCACAAGGGCCCAAGCATGGAGGGAGAGAGCCCCCCATCAAGGTGAGACCCCAATTGGTGGTGCGAAAAAGTGCATTCCCAAAAAATAAACAGTAATACATAAACTTGTTACATACAACCTATATAAGAAATAAAGGGGGCATGCAATAACAATTGACATTCCCCTTGGGGCCATCCCTGAGCATAAGCCCAGTCACTGTATGTGAACTTGCATGCCAATGGAAAGCTTGGAGAGCGAGGGTCCCTGATATAAGATACGCTAGGGGGAATGTCATGGCTCCTGTCCACAAAAAAATACTAAATAGTCCGTTAAGATATCTGAGAGGCCACATGCAGTCCCATTCTGTCCATGGACTCATCCAACCCAACTAGCACGAGAGCTAAAAGTATATTAAGACCTTAAAGATATATCGATAAAAGGAGAAAACAATGAAAAAACAATCTCTCCTTTACGTGGACACCAAACTCCTTGCAAAAATTCTGTCCAATCGCCTTCTACCACTCATCCCACCGTTAATATCTACAGACCAAGTTGGCATCATCCCTGGCCGAGAAGCCAGAGATAATACTAGCAAAGCCATCAGCATTCATTCCTATCTAAACTCATCTAGGAAGAAGGGCTTCTTCCTTTCACTAGACGCGGAGAAGACATTAGACAGAGTGGCCTGGGACTACATGATCGAGACCTTGCGGTCTATTGGTCTCGGGGACAATATACTCAAGCTGATTCTAACGCTCTACACAAACCCTACAGCACAAGTGAAAGTGAATGGTTACCTGTCGAATGCCTTCCCCTTCAGAAACGAAACTCACCAGGGCTGCCCCCTTTCACCACTTCTTTACGTGTTCACCCTGGAACCGTTTCTCAACCGTCTCCAAAATAATCCCCTTCACCTGGAAAACCAAAGCGATCACCTATTTAGGAATTCAACTTCCAACCTGTCTCTTTGACCTATACGCTCTGAATTTTTCCCCAATTCTGACTTCCATCAAACAAGATCTACAAAGATGGGACAACCCCTCTTTTTCCTGTTTCTGAAGAGCCGCAACCTTAAAAATGAATATCTTGCAGAGATTCCTATATGTAATGCAGACCATACCTATCCAACTACCACCCGCCTTCTTCTCTACATTCAAAACCCTATGCACAAAATTTCTATGGCATAACAAACATCCACGTATAAAATATGAACACTTGGTCCTCCCCACATCTAAAGGGGGCATAGGGCTCCCCAACCTACATAAATACTACAGAGCATGCTTCCTCACTAGAATAGTAGACTGGAATGTCCACGCATCCACAAAACGATGGGTCGATTTGGAAGAATACCTCTCAAATATTCCTTTGGCCATGGCACCTTGGCTATCCCCCAAATATATCCTAAGCAAAGCCACTAACCATATACTTATAGGCCCCACTTTACACTGCTTCCATGGAACAAATAACAAACAACAGCTTTCAACTCTACCGGGCCCCATGACTCCACTCTGCTCCAATCCTGATTTCCCTCCTGGGATGTCCATGCAATTTTTATCCTCCTCCTGGCCACACAAACATATCCTGTCTAAACACTTCTTACAAGGAGGTACTTTCCTAACTCCCATTGTGGACGCACCTACAATTACAACATTTTCTCTTAGACCCAAAACGCAGGTCACAGGGCTAGACAACCCACTCCCATAGAATCATTATGCTCTGAATCCACTTTCAGTGCAATTTCAAGTGCACTTTGCACTTGTAGTTTGCATTTGTAGTGCAAAGTGGATTTGCCTTTCGTAAATAACCCCTTTAGTCTCCACGATCTACTCATTTTTTTGCTACCCACCCCACGAAACACAAAACTTGCCACTTCTGGGAGAAAGAACTCTCATTAAATCTTACAGATGACCAGTGGGAGCAAATATTCTAAAATATTCTTAAGGGTTTGATAAATGTATCAACCCAAGAAAATGGCTACAAGGTCCTCAACCGATGGTACAGAGTCCCAACCCTCATTAATAAATTTGCTCCAGCAACATTAAACTTATGCTGGAGATGCAACTCCGAACGTGGTTCTCATATTCACATCTGGTGGTCCTGTCCCATTATCCAAAAATTCTGGAATGAAGTTCACAACATAACATCAAAGGTAACCACCCTTACCTTAGACTTTTCCCCCTCGCAACTCTTACTGCACCATACCACACTACCCAGATGCTCTTAATTTAAATCTTTAACAATGCACATGCTGAATGCAGCTAAACTATGTATCCCGGGCCTATGGGGCAAATTCAGTGCCCCCTCGACTAAAGATTGGTTTCTGAGAATCAATAAAATTGCTGAAATGGAAGAGCTCATAGCCATTTCCCATGAAAACATCTCCAAACACCCGCTGGGCCTGCTGGTCCAATTTTAAGACCACTTCCGAATACATACAAATCATGAACCCACACAATACCTAAAATGACCCTCTATTTCATCCTTTCATCAACTCTATAACACCTCGCTAAACATCAGGTGTATGGAGGAATCAAGGATGGATGGGCCGAAGTCCAGGGTCAGATAGGAGACCCTTGCCTCCCCTGTCTCGGTCTATTCCATCTTCCCATATCCCAGCTGTACCCTCCCCCCATCTCTACAACCTCCCCCCCCAAAAACGCACCCCCCCATAACCCCTACATTCACCTTACCTCTAATCATATACCCTGCCAATCCCCCCACACCCTCTCACACACAACCAACAGAACTAACCAAGGCTGCCAGCTGGACTGACAGTCCTGATCCACCTGATCCACTAAAACACAAATAACCTACACTAACTGACACATATAACACCGAAAACATACCCTACTTATCACCCTGCAGAAACACCAAGGGTCATTACAACCTATCTTAACCTCCCTGGCGGTGTTCCTGAGTCTGGCTCAGGGTGGAATTTCAGAACCAAAAGCGGTAACCCCGAGCCAGATCACATCGCAGGATCCAGGAAGAGCTTCTTACCTTGTCCCCTGTATCCTGCAATGTCTCCCCGCAGTGTGAGCGGCTCGTCCTCCGCTCGATTCATCACGGAGCCGAGCTCCATTCCCTGCGAGCGTTGCGACGCACGGGGACAGAAAACGGCATCAAATTCAAAAAGTGAAACACACACAATACATACAGTATACTGTAATCTTACAGATTACATTACTGTATGAAATTATTTCACATCCCTTTTGTCCCTAGTGGTTTCTCCAGTGCCCCTCATGCAGTTTTATATAATAAAAACTGTTCTTTCTGCCTGGAACCTGGAGATTGTCCATAGCAACCAAAACCGTCCCTTTACATCAAAAGTGGTTTTAGACCAGCTAGAAAACAGCGATAATAAATTAGAATCACTTGCAGAATTGAGAGATAGTGGTTTGTGGGGAGATCCGTCACCAAACACTGAAAAGTAATGGCAGCGACAATTCTGCAACTGAGCAAATTTCAGTGTTTTTGATTTGATTACATTATTGAATAATTTTTATTATTATTATATTATTATTTGGTATAATTATTTATAGTTATTTATTATATTATAATTTATGATTTCGTGTTTCAAACTTTATCGCACTCGAAATGATACCACTTTCAGCATCAAAAATATGAAATAATCATACCGCCAGGGAGGTTAAGAAACCGCCCCAAATCACAACACAGTAACATCCAATGTGATCTCACCCCCTCAGAAATCCGATGAACTCTGATTTCAGAGAAACAAAACTCTCACCCTAACTCCAAATGATCCTACTATCCAACATATCCAAATAATCACTATTACATGTTACTATTCCCCTACAGTTGGTATACATGTTTTCTTTTAGTGATTGATACAAAACTCTTGTATATCCTTAGACTGTTGGGTCCATGTAAATACTGTTACACATGTTCGACTGGTCCTAATTTTTTTTTTTACTTCAATAAAATACTATGGAATAAAAAAGCAAAAAAAAAACAAAACAATTATGTGTAATCCATTTAGGATATTATAATACTTGCGTTATTCTCTGCAGAGCTTCATGTGTATATATATTTTTACTTTTTTTTTTCCTCTTCTTCATCCTTCACCTCCTCCATATAATCTCTTAACCTCTCTCAATAAGAACGCTTGAAGATGGCCTAGGCAGTATGTGAAGGTTGCCACGCCTTCCACGGGGGTCAGGGAACATCGGCAACGGAGGATCTGGCCATGGCTCCAGTTTTATTGCAGGCAGCCCTAGGTTTCTACTAAGTTGAATGATCCACAGGAATGCAGAAAGCATAAGGGCATTTTTCTTTGTCTGCAAATGAAATGGAAAGCCTTATCTTTAAGTAAGCCCAGCATCCTGAAGTGCTTGAGTTAATGGACATAAAGCCCTCTGTTTAGCCAGGAGCCGCTTTGAAAGATCCGGGTAAAGGGTTAGTTGGGCTCCATCAAAGTCTATAGTGCCCTTATCCCGAGCTTTATTCAATATGGCCTCCCTCTGTTGAAAAAATGCACTCAGCATATGACATCTTGGGATTGTATAGCAGCAGGGTTAAAAGAACTGGGGATCCTATGTACCCGATTAATGTCAATTGGGTCCATTGCGGTATTGCAGAGTAATGTGTTAAAGATACTAGTCATCTTCCTGTTGTATCACCTCTGGCATGCCCCAGATATGAATATGTCGATCTTCCAGATCATCGACGTGAGACCATAAAGCTTGAACCTGGGCATGGGGGTCAGCAATTGACGTCTGGTGATTTTCTTGCACAGATAAGATAGGTAATACAACGTTTTCCACAACCTCCAAGCAGTCATATAAACTCTGTATGCTGGAACAGAGATCTGCCATATCCATTTTTTGACTATCCTCCATTTTCTGAAGCATGGTCTCCATATCCCCCTTAGTAGGAAGTAATTGGAGGTACTTCTTTAGAATGTGCGGCATCCCTCCCCTCTAATTGTTGCTACTTGAATCTGATTGACGATCCGCAAGTTCCAACTAGTATCCCTGACTCTATCAACAGACTGAGCTGGTGATGAAGCTTCAGATCCTGCACGAGCAGGCACCATCTTGGCTGCATGTTGGGATGGCTAAGGCTGCTTACCACTTGGAGGCTTATTGAAGAAAACGCCAATATTGGGTCTTTTGTCTCAGAAGTGCTGCCATCCAGCTCCCCACGGTCTCATCTTGCCCTGCTTGCTCATAGCTGATATTGAGTAACAAATAACAGAGAAACGCTGGCAAATCGGGATTAGGCTGTGTATTCCTCAGAATATCTCATGGAAGGTGACATGTAGTTTGCTGTCTCTTGTTGTCTGTGCTGAGCTACAGAATGCCAGCGATTCCTGCAAGAGCTAACTTAGGGATCTAAGCAGCAGGGACATAGAAAGCCAATAACGAAAGCCCCACAGGTAACACATGATGAGAGGCAAATCTCTAGCATCAATTTGCCTACAAGCCATATTTTGGGCTGCAGAGTGACCAGTGCAGGCAGACAGGAGCAGGGTAGGAAGCCAGGAGTCCAAGAGGAAGCCAGTGGCAGGGGCTCTCACACTGTCTGGCGGCAGCTCTCGCAAGCAAGCAAAAGGCACTGCCTCATGCCTCATGCGGATGCGGGTGTAAGCAAGTAAGTGCACGATTAGAAGTCCACAAAGGCGAGGTGGCAGACAACTAATTTGAGGCTGAGATGTGCTGTAGCCTGTGAACTGTGGAGAAGTGGAGCTCACAGAGGATGCGTCCTCACAGGGCAATCAACAGGCTACTCCCCCCATGAGACTCCCCTTATGCCTGGTACACACAATGAGATTATCAGACTAATGATCATCAGTTATTTTTTTCATGCTAATCTCATATACAAAATATGAGATTTATATAGAAATATAAATCTAGAAAAGTGATGTAATGTGTTCTATTGTATTTGTATTGTATTTTCGAAAGACAACTGTACTGATTAAATGAAAATTGTATAGCATGGTATCGTACGAGAAAAATGTTTATGCTTGTCTCATCGGATGAACTGTTGTGATCAGCTCTCGAAAGCTGTGTACTATTGATCAGATTACTGTACGATCACTTTGAAAGCAGTATTTTTCATGCAATTTTCTATAGTGTGCGGGCCATTTGTTTTGTTACTTTTTATTGTGAAAGGATTGTGAAAAAATGCATTTTTCCAAGACAATATCAGCCAATAGAAATCCATGTTTGTGATTAAAAAAACAATAAAGGTATTACCTTGTTATCCTAAGTAAATTATTGCTGAATAAACAGGTCTATAGCAGAATTGTAAAAATTGCTCTGGTCCATAGGGGATGAACAGGTGTAAAAGGGGGAGTGCTTAAACATTTTTACCAGGCTGCATTTTCAAACAGAGTCACCAGGCAGCTTTTAATAAAAACGAAACAAAATTAGGATTGGGGACGTGGCTGAGCAGTGAATGCAGAGGTTGTGTCTCTCGTCCTCTCCGCCGGGACTCGGTGCCATTATCCTGTGGGCACTCATCCTACTTACCTGATCGGCTCTAAAACAACACCAGAGACTCCCTGCACTTCTGAGCTATCCCTTTCGAGCCTTTGTTTCTCTGCCGACATGTCTAAGAGGCTCAAAGACAACGATCCTCCGGCGGAGGACCTGGGCCAAGAGGGTGCCTTATCACAGTGCTCCTCAAGGGACAGGTACAAGGAGGCTGCACAGAAGCTCTTCTCTCAGGCACTGTTCAAAGACCCTCCAACTCCCACTATTACCCCAGAGGACTCATCTGGGGCTAGTCGGAGGCAGATGACACCGTATCCCTGGAGAATGCAGTTGGATCCTCACTAAACTGGAACACAGTGAGTACTCCAGTGGACATTTTTGCTATGCCCCCGGTACCCAATATGGACACAGAAGAGCCAGAGCCTACTCTGCGTGACATACTGGCTGCTGTCACCTCTTGTAACTCATCTATTATGGCTTTCAGTGATGAGGTTAAGGGAGCTTAAGTAGAAATCTCCTTTGTGTAACAGGATATGCAAAAAATTGTGGGAGCACACCTCAGCTCTGGAAGGACAAGTAAGCACCATAGAGGATGATATGGTGCCCTGGCAGAGAGATGTTGGGTACAACGGCCATCTTACCGCACAGCAAGCTGCATGCCTAGACAACCTAGAGAGCAAAATGCGCTGTAACAATGTGCATGCCATAGACATTCTTGAATGGGCCAAAGGTAAAAATCTGGTGACTTTCATAGACTGATGACTGATATCTGTCTTTCGCAAAGATTCTTTCTCACACATGTTTGCAGTGGAATGGGTGCATAGAGTTCCAGCGTGCCCTTTACCATCGGGCAACTAACCACGCCCATTCTTGTTTAAGCTATTGAACTATAAAGACAGGGATGCCATTCTCTCCAAAGCTAGAACCATGAGCAGCGCTGTAGTCATGGACAAATCTAAGGTATTCCTGTTCCCAGACTTCTCTGCAGAACTACAAAAACAGCATGCAAAATTGACAGGGCAGCCATGACACAACGCCCTGCTGCCACCTGAATGGGTAAAGCCTTAACTGTTCTGTTTTGATCAATGCTTCAGGCCCCGCTTTCTTTCATGTTAAGGCAGAATCTTTTACCTACATAGTGTATTAAGCTACACTTTCTGCTGTGGTGAAACTCTATACCACCGTTTTGAGTTTACACTGTTCACCCCGGATGGAGCTCCCATGTGGAATAACTGTTCTGAAACTACACTGGTTGGGGACCTTGTTGGCCCATATGTTTTCCTCTATTGTTGTTTTTGTTTTTTTCCAACAATCTGAAGTGTTATTTTTTCTATGGACCTATACCCAATGGACTATTTGTTATTGACCTATACAATCTCTTCCCTGGAGTGGTCTTCTCTACGGGGGAGGCTTTCCACACATGCCTTACTATCTCAACACTGTAAACTGGGGAGGTCGTATACTACTAACTGGAACATCATGGACACATGCAGACTCTTTCCTTATGGCCACCGCCACCTGCAAATACTGTCATGGAATATTAGGGGGTTTAATAATCCAGTGAAACATTTGGCGGTTTTCAGGACTGTCAAACAACTGAATGCAGCAGTTGTGTGTCTTCAAAAGACTCATTTACCCCCAATCCTACACCCTGTTTTTCCTCTCGGTTGTTTAGTGACCAATTTCATTCAACTCACTCCTCATATTCTAGGGGAGTGAGTATTCTCATTCCCCAAGGAACTAAATTCTCCTGCTCCCAATCCATTACTGACCCGGAAGGTCATTATGTATTTTTGTTGTGTAACATTTATGGTTTGTCTTGCATAATTGCAGGTGTTTTTATCCCTCCACCATTCTGATCCAAAATCCTTTAGCGAGCTTTATGGCCCGTTTTTCAGATGTATTGCTGTTGGCGGTTGGGGACTTTAATAATTATCTGGATCCCCTATGGGATAAATTATCAGCTTCCCCTCTTGTTCCTTCCACTAGCGGGGGACCTACTCCTTTTGCCCTATTGCTTGTGGAGCTCGGATTAAGGGATGTGGGGAGGGCCCAACACCTGGATATTAAAATGTCCTTATGTTACTCTGCTACTGCTGCTTGGGGTTGGGCAATGTAACATTACTTCCATTGCTAGTTTCCTCCAACCATGAAGGAAGGCATATATCTGATCACTTACCATTTTAGGTAGAGGTGCTGATACCTAATATCCCTTGGCGTGTAGGCTGGAAATTGAATCCTTTTTGGTTAACCCTGTTCTCAGAGTGAGACCTGATTCCAGGGCTACCAAATATGTTTTTTCATTGTAATCTAGGGACGTCTGGGTATTGTATGGGATGCAGCTAAAGCCTATCTAAGTAGACAGTTTATTAAAATCATCTCTCATATTAAAACAGAGTCCAAATTCTGGAAAATACTCATCTGTAAGGAGGTTGGGAGGATCGAGGAATTGTATATGGCCAACCCCAATGATGATACCAAACGAGCCTGGTTGGCTATGTATAGACACTTAGCACTACAACTGGCAGAAAACAAGTGCTTTTTTCTCCAACATAAACATTTTCAGGAAGGGGAGACTACTAGGCATATGCTGGCAATACTAGCAAACACCCAGCAGGCCTTCTCATTTATTACAGCTATATCTAACTATAGGGGTTCCCTCCAATTACAAGCGGCTGATATTGTCAGGGTTTTAATGAATGAAGTGGTAATTATTGTATTACTGAAACCAGGGAAGGATGCTTTACTGCCTGACTCCTATAGACCTATTTCTCTCCTTACAACAGATGTCCAATTATTAGCAAGGATACTGGCAACCAGACTGGCAAAGGTAGTGCATAAATTAGTACATAGGGACCCAATAGGATTCATTCCCACCAGATCTACGGACCAAAACCTCAGGAGACTCTTTCTCAACCTACAAATACTGGTTAATAATCTAGGCAAACGTGCTATTTTCTCCCTAGATGCAGCTAAGGCCTTTGACAGTGTGGAATAGCCTTACTTATGGGAGCAAATGGGTATGGGCACTAACTTTATTAAGTGGATCAAAGTGCTGTATGCTAACTCTTCAGCTAGGTTTAGGGTAAATGGAGAATTATCAGAGCCTTTTACACCATACAGGGGCACCCGGCAGGGGTGTCCACTTTCACCCCTGTTGGTTGGCCTGGCCTTGGAGCCTCTGGCAATAAGGATACGTATGGAGGATAATATAGTTGGGTTTTGGTGGAATACGGGAACAGATGTGGTATCCCTATATGCTGATGATACCTTACTATATTTGGGGGATACGCAGGGTACTCTGCAAGCTGTTATGTCCCTTTTGATGCTTTTGGTGCCTCTCAGGCTTCTCCATTAACTGGAACAAATGAGCCCTCATGCCACTAGATGTTTTGCCTGCTCCCTTACCTGAATGTACTCGGTCAGTACAGATTGCCTCCTCCTTTCGTTATGTGGGTATCCAGGTCACCCCCAAGCCTTCTCAATATAAAAAATTACATTTTATTCACTCCTAATTTCGTGACAAATGTATCACTTGGTGTAAGCTACCGATGTCAGTGGTTGGTAGAATGCATCTCATAAAAATGGTATGGGGCCCTCAGATGCTGTATATATTTAATAATCCTCCAGTCTGGATACCACGTAAGTGGTTCATTAGCATAGATTCTCAATTCAGATAGTTAATATGGAGAAAAAACAGCTTATCAACCTTACAATATGGCAAAGATCAGTGAGGCATGGCTTTTCCATATTCTAGGGTTTGTTATATCGCTTTTCAACTACAGCAACTGGAGTAGATTAACCCGCCCCCACTTTTCTGGAGGCAGGATTTACACACTTATGCACCGTACGCACGGTCGGACATTGATCGGACATTCCGACAACAAAATCCTAGGATTTTTTCCGACAGATGTTGGCTCAAACTTGTTTTGCGTACACACGGTCGCACAAAGTTGTCGGAATTTCTGATTGCCAACAACGCGGTGACATCAACCACGTCTGACGAGACTAGAAAAGGCCAGTTCAGAACCAAGCGCAGCACCCTTTGGGCTCCTTTTGCTAATCTCGTGTTAGTAAAAGTTTGGTGAGAGACGATTCGCGCTTTTTCAGACTCGTGGTTTTCAGATCATTTTCTGCTGTTCAGTTTGTGCTTGTGGGTTTGTATCTGCTCTTCAGTGCGTGCAAGCAAGCTCCACGTGACTTGGATTAGTCATTGTGTTCTTGTTCGTTCGTTACTGTTTTTCAGGTCGCTCTTCACAGGCCTTGCTGTTCTTCAGTGCGTTCTGTCACTTCGTTCTGAGCAGCCGACCGTTTTCTAGCCATGTTGCGTATACAAACTCCTCATAGAGTTCGTGCTGTGCGGGGGCTTGGTGTTGGGGTCCTGACCTTGACACAAGTCCAGTCCATGAACAGGGTGGGGAGGAGTTCATGGACCAAGAATTGGTTGCTTCAGCGTGACCAGTTCTCTCATATGCCCTTGCTCAGTGAGATCCGTGAGAATAATCCTGATGATTTCAGGAACTTTCTCAGGATGACGGACCCTGTATTTCACCGTCTGCTGGCTTTGCTGACCCCCTATATTAGCAGGCAGGATACCTGCATGAGGCAAGCCATCACTGCGGAGCAGAGGCTCATCGCTACCCTGCGGTACTTGGCGACAGGGAGAAGCCTGTAGGACCTCACGTTCTCAACAGGCATCTCCCCCCAGGCTCTGGGTATCATTATCCCAGAGACCTGTTCTGCCATCATCCAGGTCCTGCAGAAGGAGTATATGAAGGTAAGATTTTTATCCTTTAATATCACATTTTCTTGTATTGAATGTTTGCTAATATATTGTATTTCTATCCTCATTCCCTAATTACCATGATTGTAATATGCTGTAAATGTCCCCTTTGTCCTCATGCATGCTGGATTTTTATGTCATTAGTTTTTTAGTCCTTCATACATATTTGCCTTCACTAACCTCCTCAGCATGCTCTCCTGGCCCTATATTCACCTCATGTAGTCACTTAACAATGTATTTTATCAGCTCCATAGTAGTGCTTTACCCCAAACACCCCTAAAATGTTTAGAAATGTGATTTGTGCTTTAAATTCAGGCAGAGTGCCAGAGGCTTTTTTTTGTGGTGTCCCCAAATCATTTTCATTAACCCTCCCTCCCCCCAACTGCTAAGTCAGCTGATCCCAATTCTCTATCTATACTCAATCATCTATCTGGTGACTTTGCCAAATCCAGACACACTATACCCACTTCTTTTGTGGTCAGATTTATGGATGATTTCCCCAAAGCATGTAGTGCAAGGGCCTGCCTGTATACTTTCAAATGGTACTGTTTAAAGTTTTTGTATCCTATTATTATCTTGATAGGTAATAGCAGAATGTCCAAATGTGCTCAAATGTGTACAGTGTGTATTTATATCTTTGTATTAGGACACTTCTTACCTGTCCAGTGGGCTGCCAATAGTGTAACTAAGGAGGGGCTGTTCAAAGTAATACCCATTATTTAGGCATTCATCTCTCAATGAAGTGGAGAGGGTTACCTGTCTAAGATTCCCCCCCCTATAATGTTAGAAATGGCCCATGAGAGGGGGGGAGGGGGAATATGATAGGTGTACCTTATACTTTGGTGTTGTAAAATTCCCCTTAATAAATGTTATCTGGATGTTGGCCAAGAATGTTTGTGTCTAATCTGCTTGCCATGTTTATGTGCAAAAATAGTAATGTTTTTTTGTTTTCCTCAACAGTTTCCTTCCATGCCACAGGAATCGCAGACTGTGGCCTCCCACTTTGCCCAGCGTTGGGACTTTCCTAACTGCGGAGGGGCAATTGATGGGAAACACATCCACATCATCCCACCACCCAACTCGGGGTCATACTATTATAATTACAAGGGGTTCAATAGTATTGTGATGTTGGCGGTGGTGTCGGCTAATTACGACTTCCTGTATGTGGACGTGGGGAAGAATGGCCGGATGTCTGATGGTGGAGTCATCGCCCAGACAGAGTTTTACAGGCGTCTCCAGAATGGCAGCTTGGACTTGCCACCTCCAGAAGACAATGTGGAAGGACTCCCATTCATCTTCATTGCGGATGAAGCATTTGCGCTGGGGGACCATCTTATGCGGCCATTCCCGATGAGGACCCTCACCCTGGAACAGAGGGTTTTTAATTACCGGCTGGCCAGAGCCAGAAGAGTGGTGGAGAACACATTTGGAATCATGGCCAGCCGGTTCCGCCTATTTCTGACACCCATCCATATGGCGGAGTATAAACTTAATCATATAATCCTGGCATGCTGTGTTCTACATAACTTTTTATGCCAACATTCTGCCAACTATGCTGGCTCAGTTGGGCCTGAGGCCGGAATTCTACATGAAACAACCCTGACAGCGCTTGAAAGTAGCCATCCTGGCTTGCCCTCCCTGAGTGCCCGTGATGTCCGGTTAAGATACCTTGAGTTTTTTGCGGGTGGAGGGCCATCAATATGCCAGGCAATTTGTGAAGCCTTTATCAAATAAAAAAAAGCTAATCTTTGGTGGCATTTACTGCTTGTGTTTGTTTTAGCTGACCCTGACAGCAATGTGGGGATTCCTGAAAATGGCGTGATTGTGTAACCTTATACAAAGCACTGTTGGGTGTTATTTACTAAAGGCGTAGACACTTTGCACTACAAGTGCACTTGAAACTGCACTGAAACTACACTTGTAGTACAAAGAGGATTTGCCCTTAGGAAATAACCCCCATTTTCACAGAAAGCAGCAATTACATCACCACAAAAGTGTTGTAGCGTTGAGACAATAATCCACACATTCTTGATAACAATCTTTTTAATACCTGCACAATCACATGTGCATTTAGAAAAGGTTTTTAAAACAAACCAACATGTTTGTTGTATAATAATTTTTGGGGTGGCATTATCAAAAATAGAAATGTCTATTTAAGATAAAACAGGCATGTGTAAAACCAACAAGAAAGACACAAATCTTGAACTTACAAAGTTCACATATGGTAAAACTTGAAGGCAATATCAGACATGAGTATTTAGGAACTGCGTTTGATATTGAGTTCAGATGGGGTGAAGTCACCCCTTGAAAAGCCAAATTTTGAAGATGCACACCAATTTACGAATGTCAACATGTGCTAGCTGCCATCACGGGGGATCAAGGGACGTGTTTTGGGGGAGCAACCCCTTCCTCTCAGCTACTTTATTATTGAGGAAGGGGTTGAACCCCAAAACGCGTCCATTGATCTCTCGTGATGGCAGATAGCACATGTTGGCACACTGTGTGCATCCTCAAAATTTGGCTTTTCTAAACATCGCTAAAACATTTTTAAGATTGTAGCACACAAAAAAACAAAGTGATTTGGAGGGGTTTTAAATTCACCCGGAAACATTAATGATGTTATTATTTTTTTGAATAACATCATTGATTTTGTTCTTCAGGTTTTCCAATTCTAAATTACACCCCATGATCTCCCCGATCAGGATCTGGGCACTTTCTGATGTGAAAGGATCTCGATCCACAACATCACGATCACCTAAAAAGAGAGAAACCAAACAAAAACAGGTATCAAAAATCTGCCGGCATCCATCTCTTACTTGAGTCTGTGGTCGCAGACACTCACCTGTTGTGGTGTCAATTTCCACAACATCTTCTTCCTCCTCCTGCTCAGCTTGGGTTGGGGGTATTTCCCCTTCTTCCAGAAGTGGGGGGTCTGTGGTCTCCTCGGATGAGGGGTGTCCTCCGAGTCTTTTCTCCCCTATGTAAAATAAAAATGGTATAATTAGCACACAGATATTTGATGGCCGAAATATAAAGATGAAACATTGCTTGGAAGTGGGGTACAATTGTCTATTTTGGCAGAGTTCTAAGCTGTAGCATTTTTATTGTCCGTTGTCAAGCTTCAATACTTTACCTGTTTTGTACAAGCTTCACAGATGGAGACACCCCTATAGTATACACTGGAGCACCTGTGTGGGCGCCCTAATAAAAAGGGTGTTCTGGTGTCCCACACTAGTGCTCCAGGGTCCAGATGTGAAAACAGCTGCTCAGTGTCCTCTCCTTACACAGAATCTAGTTTGCATTTCATTCTAGTAAAACAAACCCATCTACACAACCAAATATTTTTCATACAAGTAGGCCCTAAAAAATGTTGGCAAATGCATATGGCCTAAACAATGGTGTTTTATAGGCCGAAAGAAAAATGTTTGATACGAATGAATAATGGGCCCATGAACATTAAAGTTGCCATTTTAAACTGTACAACACTTAAGAAAAGCATATGGATCAGCACGAACGTAATAAAGACAAAAAGAATAAGAACACAGCACAACTACTTACTTTTTTGCAGCACTCTCCGGATCTTTCTGTACTGCTCGGGCTCTCTTAATTTCAGGTCCGACCACCGCTTCCTGAGCTGATCTTTCGATCGTCGTACCCCGAAATTCCGGTGCAGACTCTTGACCACTTTCGCCATGATCTTGGCCTTTCTGATATTGGGGTTGGGGTAAGGTCCATACTTCCTGTCATAGTCGGCCTTCTTCAGGATGTTGACCATCTCCAACATCTCCCCAAAGGACATATTTGAGGCCTTAAATCGTCTCCTTCTGGATTGGGACGTTTCCGCTATAATTAGCATGCACCTGCTCTGACTCCGCCATGTGCTCTTCACCCACTGCGCTGAACGAAAAGGGAATAAACTAGAAAGAACGTCAGGGGCGGGCGGAATTACACGCATGCGCAGTGTGTATAAAGCATAACACGCGTGCGTAGTACGTACGATCTGTGAGCGGACGAAGGAGTATCGGAGGCGCCGATCTTGATAACGAAGGTAAGAGCCAAACTTGGGCCTATACTGCTTCTACATTGAGGCCTATATTGTAACAAGATTAGGAGAGTTTTGCCTGACATTAGGGTTTGTCTTGTGTTGTGTCTTGCAGTGAAAATGGATATCTTGAACGATACCGACTTCATGGCAATCTTCATTGACATGTTCAGGGAGCTGCCTTGTCTGTGGGAGATCAACCACCCACATTATAAGAACCAAACAAAGAGGAAGGCAGCACTGGATTAATTGTTGGAAATTGTGAAGCAGGTGATCCCCACAACAGACATCACCTATTTGAGGATCCTAATTGGTGGCCTGAGGAGTACATATCTAAGGGAGTGCAAGAAAGTCCAGGATTCGCAGAGAGCCGGAGCTGCAGATGACATCTATGTCCCCAGGATGTGGTACTATGACAGGCTGCATTTTCTGGCAGGCCAGACTGAACCCAGGCCATCACTCTCCAGTCTTCCTTCTACGCTTCCTCCCCCCCCCCAGCTGAGGCTTCTGACGCCCAACCTGGGCCTTCCAGGCAGCAACATGTGGAGGAGCCCAGCTGGAGCCAGGTATAGCATTCCTCTAAATAGTTCAGGTTGTCCAATCAATGATGTTAACTAGATGTTAGTTTGGAATACTAATTTATGATTGTGATTGATGATGCAAAAACTAAAACCATGTCCCTTTTTCATACACAGGGAAGTCTCAGCCAGGAGGTGGCCGGGCCGAGCAGGCTGCATGATATGCAGGTCCCTCCCCTACACCTGCAAAGAGAAAGTGGCAGGAAGAGGAGTACCCTAGAGGAGGCTGCCATAGGCCTCTTTTGGAAGGCTACAGAGGCCCTGGGAGCACCACACACTGTGGAGGAGGACTTTGCTGGCATAATTGCCTGTAAAATGCAGCGGATGGAGGAGGGCCAACAACTCATGTGTGAGTCATTAATGTTGGAAGCTCTCAATAAGGGTTTGAGGGCCCAACTAACATCTGATACCCACATTTGTGACCTCACACATGGTCCTCCTCCTCCTCCAGGTCCTTCTACTTCTCCTCCTCCTCCTCCAGGTCCTACTAGTCTTCCTCCTCCTCCAGGTCCTACTCCTCCTCCTGCCACATCTCCAACAGCAGAGCCACAGCCGGGAATGAAGCATGGAAGGAAGACCAGAAAGTGATGACCCTGGATCCAGTCTGGTCTGCCAAAAGATGCAGCCTCTTGTGGTACCACAGCCTGGGGACATACATGTCATCTGCTGCTTTCCGAATCTCTGGGACTTCTGGACCAGACTGCACTCCCTTACATATGGACACCTCAGGCCACCAATTTTGATGTTCAAGAATTGATGTCTGCCCTGGGGGTCCAAGGCTTCGCTAATTTCTGCTCTTTATCCAGTGTTGCCTTCCTCTTTGTTTGGTTCTGAGCCCTTAATAAAGGATTTTTGGTTTCAATTATACTTGCCTATGTGTTTTTTCCTTCAAAAAGGACAGTTTGTGAGGATTCAGGTACATTTCAAAACTACAATGTGAAATTAACAAGGGACATCAACACCAAACAATCTCCTTGAGATTAAATAATACAAGATAATAATGGTGTTGTGGTAACTTGACACACAAAACACACACAAAAATATTCTGGAGTAAAACTAAAACTAAAATAAAACAAAGATCAGCCTTGGAAAAAATACAAACCTAAAATATAAAAAAAAAAATGCCTTTAAAAAAAAGAAAAATAATAAAAATATTTTTGTCAGATGTGACAAATCAAAATATATTAAGGGAATCCCGATAAATAATAAAGAAATACGTTTGTGAGAAGTCTGTGTGAATATGAGCAGCAAAACTACTTCATTCTTCTCACATTATAAAGAAGAAAAGAGTGCGCTGTATTAAACCATTTTTAACATTGCACCGTGACGAAAGTGTTGTATCCACTCGAACGCTAAGTATACCCGACCAAGTTTTTCCATCTCGGAATTTCTTCTGAGCATGCGTGGCACTTTGTGCGTCGGAACAGGCCACACACGGTCGGAATTGACGCGATCGGATTTTGTTGTCGGAAAATTTTATAGCCTGCTCTCAAACTTTGTGTGTCGGAAAATCTGACGGAAAATGTCCGATGGAGCCCACACACGGTCGGAATTTCTGACAACACTCTCCGATCGGACATTGTCCATCGGAAAATCCGACCGTGTGTACGGGGCATTAGAATGTACAGCACCAATGATTTCCCTATTGCGGACTTTGTGGTCATACCATATGTCAAACATATATTGGAAATACAGGGTTTCTTACCTCATACCCCATTATGGTGCAATTCTAAATATCAGGAAGTGTTTAAGTAGGAGAGATTCCAGGAATGGGAGAGGGTGGGAATACATTATATTTCTCATTTATTTAACAAATCGATTCTCAAATCCTTTTCAGATTTACAAACCGAGTTGTCCCTTCCCTGGGGTCAATTTTACCGATATCTACAACTGTGCCATTCCCTCCAGTCACAGTCAAGATCCTCCTGACTCTGTCCAACTGATCAACCCATGATTCAGGATGTTCTCTTGGACAGGGATAAAAAAGGAATGATCTCTAGAGGCTATTCCATTCTCCTCAATGCCCTCCAGAACTCCACTGCATTGCCCTGAAACAAGGGATGGGAAACGGATATTGGTACCATCGATGGTAAGACTTGGAAAGTCTGTCATCTGCTCTGTTCTCTCAGGAGTCTTTTTAACTATCCATATTTTGGAATGGTGTGATCCTGGATATAAAGTGTTTGAGATATGTAATCCCACCTTCTTGGCCCGTAAGTGTGGGGCTTCTGGGCAACTTTAAAGGGCTCCTACCCTGGGATGGAGGGTTATGCATAGGAGTTTGTCTTTTTAATTGTTTTCACTTCACTTGGCTGCCATCTTTAGAGCATGTACCCTGAAGAAGCAAAGAAGCATATGTAGTAAAACGCATCAGATGTCACATCGGATGCTATACCTATGTACATAGTCTGATTGTTTTGTACTGTTGATTTTAATCTAGATGGCATCTTTTAACAAGATACAATAAAACTGATGTTTTTATGACGTGAGGGTTTTTGTGTATATTATTTGGTTTCTCACTTGCTTGGCACATTTAAAGTCCCTTCCCCAGTGGAGCAATAGCCTTGTATCCAGTTGGATGCAACCCTTACTTCATTAGGGGAATTTACATCGTATGGAATTTGAAACTAATGGGATGGCGCCACAGTTAGACTCTTTTTTTCTTTGAGTTTGCTGGGTCCACTTTTTTCTTTATTCATTGGAGGAGGAATCCTTAAAGGGGTTGTCAACCCTTGTGTTTTTTCACCTTAATGCATCGTATGCATTAAGGTGAACAAACACCTGGCAGTGATCGGCCCTCCAGTCCACCTGTTTTACTTACCTGAGCCCCATATTTCTGTCGGCAGAGACGCGCTCTCCCTTTCTCCACAGGGTCACAGCTCTTGAGTGGATAGATTGATAGCAGCGCAGCCATTGGCTCCCACTGCTGTCAATCAAATCCAATGACTCTATGTGGCAACCATGGCTAGATGTGCCTGGTTTTGCACGTCCCCAATTGGTTAGCGATAGACTTCTTCAAGGATAGGTTTCTAATAGGGAACACAAGAATTGTGATGTTAGATCTGGTCCAGGTATTGGAGCTCCATAGTTTCATTGGCGTTGCGGGTCACAATTTGTTTCTTTTTCTTAGTCCTCAAGGCTCTGAGGAATTTGTTCAGTTTTGTTTTTCTTTAGTGCAGGTTATTTTATTTTATTACATGTCATTATGAGTATGTTAAATTTCTGTATGTCAGTTTGAGATACACATATACATATTATTATTGTCCACAGATTGCTAATTTCCTGTGATACTTCTTTACTTTACATACAGTATCTTTGATTGGTATCAACATAATGTACCCTACTTGTTCATGTATATTTACTGATATGTATCCACAGGTTTGTTCAATAAACATACTTTTTCTGATAAAAAAAAAAAAAATCAAAATTAGAGTGTATTATCATACAGATGACCCAAAATATTGTACTGACTCAATGCACAGTGATTTAGTACTTTTAAGCCACAGTTTCAAAGGTAGATTCCAGACAGGTATTAATTAAGAAATTAAAAGTGGAGTGTATTATTTCACAGAACCTCAAATTTTTGTGTATTATTTCACATAAAAAAAATCAAATATGTACATATTTGACTTTCTGCACACAATATATACAGCTTTTGTAGGCTTTTTCAATGGGATAGACCATGCAGGTTTTAATGTACAATATAAATTAGAGTGTACCGTGAAAGCTCTATTCTGGACATTCAATAGTCCATGGGATCCTCACTTTGAAGTGTGAATCATATGGTTTAGATGCATTTTTTCTTTTGCAGATGCAGAACCTACTCGCCCATTACTAGCTGCACGTGCAGAACCTTGTCTCTCTTTAGGCCTGAGTTGCATTATGAATACAGAGGAGTGCATAACTTTATTTGCAGCTATGACAATAAGGGATTAAGATTTTGGTGCTTTGGGGGACTTAATATTGTGGGCACTAAACTGTACCACGTAAGTATGCGTTGATGTTTTGCAAACAAAGGGCAGCTTTGGCTGTGTCAAGAGTTCACATTTCACTGACACCAAAAAAAAAAAATGATGTTACATTAAAATATGCACAGTCCTAAAATATCCATCAACTGTTTTGTGGTGTTTTAGTCTAACTGAATGCAAAAAAAGAAATATGTGAAATAAACAAAAAGTTTTGCAATTTAGTTATATAGCTCAATTCTGCAAAGTGAGCATGGTGGGGGTGGGGGGTTCACTATGTAGACCTCCACACTGCATTTCTTTGTAATGTGGCACAATAAGCACTGGGCTCAATAGAACAGTGTCATCCAGCATCGATGATAGAATGGGGGAGGGGGTTGGGGGGATTGAGGGATAAGGGAAGGGGGGGGCTGGCGTGAGTACTCCTGTACTGGATCGTGGAATTACGTAGGCCAGTAATTTGTGTTTAACCCATTAGGGTATTGTTGCTGTAACCATAGCTTATACAGTAATAAAAAGGAGGGTAGGGGGAGGGGAGAACCCAAAGGGATGGGTTCAGAGAAAGGGGTTACTTTGGGTTCTCCTCCTACCCTCCTTTTTATTAGTGTCATCCAGCAGCAACTATTTCTGCAAATACTTTGTGATCTGTCCACTCCAAGTCTCCAACGCACACTGGCTGTGCAAATGACTTTGCAAATTTAGTACTCTTCTGCAATATTATATAATAGTGTAGCAACAACTAACTCTCTCTGCAAACACTCCACTCTGATTTCTCCAGGTATACTCCAGGTCCCCCCAACACACACTGACTGTGTATATGACTGATTGTAAATATAGCACCGTCACTGTTCTGCAACACTGTCACTGTATAGTAGTATAGAAGCAACTATATGTACATATAAGCATTCTGATCTCTTATTATCTATTATAGGTCTCACCAACACACATGCAGTAGAGCAATAACTATCTCCCTCTGTATACTGTATATTCTGGGACTCTCACTATCTACTCAAAATCTCTCCAACGCACACTGACTGTGTATATGATTGATTGTAAATATAGTACTATTCTGAAAAACTGTATAGCAGAAGCCATCACTCCTTGCAGACACTGTGCTGCTGTACATCATGTTTTTTCTAAAGGGAGAGGACTGGGGCATAAGAAAACCACCCCCATTTTTGGGGGCCATAGATGGATCCGTTTTTTTTTGTTTGATTATTGGGGTGAACGAAAGAAAATGACCTGATTCCACCATCCACACACTTGAGGTGGAAGGGAGAATCCTCCCTGCTGTGTGTTTGTATTCTGACAGTGGGGGGACTTCCCCATCATTAGAATACACTGATCAGCTCAGCAGGCTATAGATTGCAGCTCTGATTGAGAAGAAATTTCCCAGCAGGGTGGTTGTACAGAAGTCAATAAGTAGATCAACTTTTGTGTTACCACAGTTCCCATACAAGGATTGAAATGTGGTCGGTCCCTGCTGAACCAGACGGATTTTGTTTAAATTCTTTTTATTCATGTTTAGAAAAAAGGTCTACAAATACAATACATCACAATGAAAATCAAGACTGCATTCATAAATAAAAATAATTAAAACTTATACATAACACTACATACAAAGGTGCATATCCTATAACCATATCATATTAACCATAGATATCATATTTATTTTTACTGTATGCCTCAAAGAGGAGGGGGAGGTTATAAGAGGTGGAGGCTCCTCATATCTGAATACAAATAGTCTGGATGATCATTTTTCCGGACAGATATAAGGATCACCAGGCCTCTCTTCTTATTCCTTATCTCTTACATTTTTATTCCCCTACCCCCTCACTTCTCCCCACTCCATCTCCCCCAACCATTCCATACTACATGTGTTTACAACGTGACCAAAAACCATATAAAAAACACTCCATATGTGATATGAGGGGGATAATTGAAGGGAAAATACTCTCATCTTCCTCCACTATTCTTCCCTTTCCTTCCCACACAAACTCCCTTCCCTTTTATTCTTCCCTCCCTCATTACCCATTCAGGCCCCATTGTGAGCATTTTAATCTAGTGAAATACCACTATTCCAAATTAACGTGAGTATAAGTCTTCTGTCACTTAAAAAAAAAAAAAAAAAAAAGGAAACAGGGTTCTCCCACTTATTATCCCTATGCCATAAAGGAAATGATGAGGAGAGAGAGGAAAAAAAGGGGGACGACGACAAATGATTACCCAGAGAGAGAGAATCATTTTGTAGGTGTATCAACTCTTCAATTAATCTGGTTCTTTCTATCTCTCTAAACCATTCTGACATAGCTGGTATTTCCTTGATTTCTAATATTTCAGAATTAATACCTGCATTTAACAAAAATGGAATAGTAATAGAATGGAATGGAATAATGGAATAATAGATGTGAACAGGTTAAATTGTGATCCTTCTTTGCACAGCTTATGCCACCTGACCACAGTTCAAAGGCCAGGGAGTGCATAACTGGTTGCTGTTAGTGTAAACAGCTGTATTGGTTTGTCATTTTTCTGAAATGTAAAGGGCTTTGGCTCACAGTCATGTTTAACTCAAACCCAAAGCTCTTCCCTAAGGAACAGGACTGAGTAATAATGACAATAGGGACATAATTATGCTTCATGTTATATGGTCTTTCAGTGTACCTCCCTTTTTAACAAACACAAACAAACAATCTTATTTTCTAATTACTTGAAATAGTGATCTTATGTTCTAAACCCAACTAACTGATCTGCCTAAAAATTGACACAGCTTTTATACTGTTTGAACTTCACACAGACAGCAAAGTCTTTTATTTCACTATTAACAGGTCTCCTACTGTCAGACCTATCCTAAATGTTAACGAGTTCATAAGGAGAGCAGGCGGCCCTTCCCATTTCTCTATCCAGTGTCTCCTGATTAGGGATGAGCCGAACACCCCCCTGTTCGGTTCGCACCAGAACATGCGAACAGGCAAAAAATTTGTTCGAACATGCAAACACCGTTAAAGTCTATGGGACACGAACATGAATAATCAAAAGTGCTAATTTTAAAGGCTTATATGCAAGTTATTGTCATAAAAAGTGTTTGGGGACCTGGGTCCTGCCCCAGGGGACATGGATCAATGCAAAAAAAGTTTTAAAAACAGACGTCTCTTTGGGAGCAGTGATTTTAATAATGCTTAAAGTGAAACAATAAAAGTGAAATATTCCTTTAAATTTCGTACCTGGGGGGGTGTCTATAGTATGCCTGTAAAGGGGCGCATGTTTCCCGTGTTTAGAACAGTCTGACAGCAAAATGACATTTCAAAGGAAAAAAAGTCATTTAAAACTACTTGCGGCTATTAAGGTCTGGTATGGATATTAAGGGGAACCCTGGCCAAAATTTAAAAAAAAATGGCGTGGGGTCCCCCTTCAGGTCTGGTATGGATTTTAAGGGGAACCCCACGCCAAAAAAAAAAATGGTGTGGGGTCCCCCCAAAAATCCATACCAGACCCTTATCCGAGCACGCAACTTGGCAGGCCGCAGGAAAAGAGGGGGGAACAAGAGAGCGCCCCCCCCGAACCGTACCAGGCCACATGTCCTCAACATTTGGAGGGTGCTTTGTGGTAGCCCCCCAAAACACCTTGTCCCCATGTTGATGGGGACAAGGGCCTCATCCCCACAACCCTTGCCCGGTGGTTGTGGGGGTCTGCGGGCGGGGGGCTTATCGGAATCTGGAAGCCCCCTTTAACAAGGGGACCCCCAGATCCCGGCCCTCCCTCTGTGTGAAATGGTAAGGGGGTACTTGTACCCCTACCATTTCACAAAAAAACTGTCAAAAATGTTAAAATTGACAAGAGACAGTTTTTGACAGTTTCTTTATTTAAATGCTTCTTCTTTCTTCTATCTTCTTTCTTCTATCTTCTATCTTCTTTCCTCTATCTTCTATCTTCCTTCGGTTTCTTCCTCTATCTTCTTCTTCTTCTGGTTCTTCTGGTTCTTCTGGTTCTTCCTCCGGCGTTCTCGTCCGGCATCTTCCTCCGCGGCGCCGGCGTCTTCTTCCCTTCTTCTTCTCGGGCCGCTCTGCATCCACCATGATGGGAGGCTCCCGCTGTGTGACGCTTCTTCTCTTCTGACAGTTTCTAAATAACGGAGGACGGTGCCACCCAGTGACCCCGCCCCCCTCTGACTCACGGTGACTTCCCTGTCCGCCCCCTCTCACGTTACGAGGAATGCCACAGGGAAGTCCCCGTCAAGTCCCTGTGCATCAGAGGGGGTCACCGGGTGGCCCCGCCCTCTGTTATTTAAGAACCGTCAGAAGAGGAGAAGCATCCTCTACTTTTCAATCCTCCAAATGTGTAACCCAAAGGGAAACGTCCATTAAGATCCTCATGTTTTGGTATAAAACCCCTGATGTCATTCACAAATATGATCCCTCAGTTTCGCCGTGCTGTTGGCACTGTGGAACTGACACAGGTTCTTTATTTCATATTTTTTGGCAATGCTCCCTGATTTAACCCTTTTGGCACGATGTGTGGTTATTAATACAGAAGGTTGTGGATGTGTCCCTTCCGATGGATCCCTTAAATTGTCTGTTGGGCCTCCCTTTTTCAGGTTTAACCAAAAAAGTAAATCGGCTAATTTCTTATATTTTGCTGGCTGCCAAAAGGTTTATTCCACTGTGTTGGCTGTCCAGCCACCTCCTTCATGGTCCAGATTCCTCCACCTAGTGTCTGAAATTCGGAGGATGGAGTTTTTGATGGCCTCTGTGCATGATTCCATCTCCCAATTTGATAAGGTTTGGAGACCATGGGATCGATCAGAATATGGGACCCCTATGCCAACTGCCACATCTTAAATTATATTAGCATTACATTATTTTTTATTGTATTCCCCTCCCCCTCCCTTCCATTTCTCTTTTTACCACTTGGTGCCATCCTAGATTTTATGTCACCTGTCAAATACCCTCCACAAAAACTTATATCTTTTTACCTTTATAAATACTTTCTGGTTCTGAGTTTTATTATTCACCTAAGAGTTGTTTAGTTTATATACTTTTGATAAGCTATGCAGACCATCCCCTGTGCTCTGTATTTATGGACAATGTTCATCTGTATCTACTACTTATATATCTTTTTTTTTTGTTTGTTTATTCTTCTTCTTTTCTGTTATCATTATGTCTTCATTATCAGTATGTTGTACATTCTGTAACAATTTTATATCTGGGTCAAAATTCAGCTGGTCCCTGCTGAACTGACTCAATTTTAGTCCATCTATGGCCAGCTTAAGTTACACTCCTGCCCATGGCATGTAACTGGGCAGTGAAGGAGGCAAATGGATTAAATAACTCTCTCCTCCTGCTTTAACTTATTTAATCATTACATTTTTATAGATTCATAAGACTTTTTTGCTAATTTGTGAACAAGGAGCATTACCATTTTCCTTTAATAAGTCCCATTTTCTAATGTGAATGCATTTAAAACAATTTTCACATTTCTCTGTCAAAACAGTGCTCAATATATTAAAATGTATAAAAATAAATAAAAAAACGTAGACAGAGAAGTGAAAAGGTAAACAATGACATTTGCTTAATTTAATTTCATATTTTATTTTCAGTTTTAAAACTGGTGTTTTATAGTTTGTCCTTATTTGTCTAAAATATTTATTTCACAAATACACGTTTACGAGAGAATGCAATCATTAAACCATGCTAAATTTTCTATGCAAAAGCACTACGCTTCTGGCAGACTAGTCCTTGTATCTTCTTTCATTATTACATGTCAATTTAGAGCATAGCAGCAAACTGAATAAGATCTCCACAGAACATAGACCTTTTACAGAGCTCCACCTGCTTGCTCCAAGTTGTAAATATGAAATATTTTTAAGTGATATTTCATATTTAAATGATAAGTTCACCTTTTGACAAAAAATAATACATTTAATAAATGTACATTTATTATATTTTGTTTTGGGAGCCTGTAAAGCATTGCACCAGCAATCAGAAGATTGCTGATGCCATGCAGGTCTCCCACAGATCTATCAGTGTATTGGCTTGCTCGTACCTCGTACGAGCAAGCTGATACATTCTGATGGGAAGACTCAATGAACTACCACAATGCTCACAGTGCCATGGTAGTTAATTTAAAAGTCCACAGCCGAAAAGACTGCCAGACCTTGTAGTTTTCCATTCACAGAGGACTGTGAATGAGTGGTGCAGCTGGGTGGATTTGAATTGTGTCAGTAGACACAGGGAAAAGATTCCCAGTCTGCTGTCACAGTGGGGCGTGCGGGGCCGGTGCATTCATAACATGTTACACGTTACACCCTGAATATGGGTGTAACATGTTATGAAAGGTGTACTTATCCTTTAAAGAATCACTGATAATTTTAAGTATATTAATTGCTTTATTATTCACATTTTATTTATATTATTCTACACATTTGTATGCAGGTCAGATGGCAAGTAAAATAAAACTTGAATTATTAAACTGTTTGCTATAATTGCCAGTATTAAAGAGGAGTTAGAGGCTGTTTTTTAGCTGGACATCCATCCAACCTCGCCGTGGCGAGGTATGTCACCTTTCGCAATTGCATCAGGCCCTCCTCCTTACCCCCGCTGCCTCCTGTGTGTTTCCAAGAAGACAACAGGACCATTCAGAAAGCGGAGCACAACTCACCCATGCGCAGTGGGAAACCGGCTGTGAAGCCTGAAGGCTTCACTGCTGGTTTCCCTTACTTGCAATGCTGGTCCTGCACCCGAAGCCGATGGATAGATTGGCTTAGGGTGCCAACATTGCAGGATTCCTGGACTGGTAAGTGTCCTTATATTAAAAGTTAGCAGCTACAAATGCTTGTAGCTGCTGACTTTTACATTTTTTTTAAACAGGCTGGAACTCCGCTTTAATATCAGACTGAATACAATCATTTTCACAACAGTGGTCTTTTATTGCACAGCATACAATTTTCATGATTAACTTTGATAATAACTGCAAAAAAAGCCTCCAGTCTTCTGTGTAAAACTCCAATTTCACCCTGAAATTTGGTATTTGGGACAGAGATACAATTACAAGGAAGTAGTTCACCAGCTAACCACATCAACACACACCATGCACCTGCCCTCCCCCTCCAGGAGATTGCTCCCACCCACCTCTGCAGTTACATGGTAATCCAATGCAATTATTATCAGCACTGTTTTCACTAAACACAGAGCCAGGATCTTCCTCCTTTTTTAAGTAATGTTCATTTGGCAGAGTGTGCAGAAGCTGAGTGATCACATAACAGCCCATATGAAGCAGAGCTGTAGTACTGAAAACAGAAAAAGTGTGTCCCTGGAAGTCTGTAAAGCTGACAACAATACACTATAAAATCAGATTGTACAATCTTCTTTAGATCTGCCATCAACTATGTACTGCAAGGGCCTGCCTGATTGGATACAGAGTGATTAGATAGGGATTGTCCCCATATATAATATAGGAGATTGTACAGAAATTGATACAGATTGTATACTGTATGGCTATCTTTATACACCAAAAATTAACTAGTTGCACTTTCAGTGCTATTAATTGTTTACAGCACCCCAAACACAAAAGTAAACACGTGTGAAAAAATGAGTGACAAACACAGTAAAACTCAAATGTAAAAAAGTGAAAACCGAAACACACTAATATGTCTCATGAACTACTTTGCTGCATGTAGTGCAGCCCATTGAAATCAATGGACTGCTCTATGCTTGTCACGGCAAAAACAAGCCAAAAAACATGCACTCCCACTACGCTATGTGAGAATTGGGCCTGAATGTGAAATCGATATGTTTACAGAAGAACAACGGTGCTCCATTTACAGCTGCGAGTTCCGAATGCACGGAAAACTGCACAGAAAATGTAAAAAACATCCCACCTGCATTTCCATTGAATGTCAATGCGCATCTGCCTACAACAGATGAGCTGCAAGTGCATCAAAAATGTGGTAAAAGAATGCACCACACTTTAATCTGAAAAAGTACTTTGCAGCATTAGTCATACGTAGTGCAGCCCATTCAAGTGCTCTTCCCTATGCGCGATGAGTAAAAATGCTCCAAACACCCCCCACCAAAAAAAACATGTGCGGGAAAGTGAGTTCCCACTATGTCCACTCCTCCTATGTACTCGTATAAAGATGGCCCTACACTATGCAATCTGATTGTACAATCTCTTTACAATCTCATTTGGATTGACCTTAACTATGAAATAGAAAGAACCACCTGAACAATCCATTAAAATTGTTAATAATCATACAGACCCTTTCATTACATAGTTGATGGTAGATCTAAAGGGGATTGTACAATCAGGTTGTATGATGTATGGTCATCTTAAGGGAAGAAGTAGGAAATTGAGTGGAAATAAAACAAGAGGTGGTATAATAGTGAGGGAAGTGTGGTCCAGAGTGGTAATGCATGCCTATTCTGTGATGCACTAAGGCAGTTCATGATGGGATATGATGCACAGGAAATGTCAAACTGAGATGTGAACATTCAAAGCTTTCATGGACAAGGTAAGTAAGAAATAAGTACATTGGGATGGCTTGGGCAGAAAAGATATGAGAAAAGTCTCCTGTTTATTATGACAAGTAAAATTCTACCTGGAAAGGTGAATTTATGTAATTAACGATGAAGATCTGCACACCACCATTAACTACACCAGGGATATGCAATTAGCAGATCTCCAGCTGTTGCAGAACTACAAGCCCCAGGAGGCATAGCAAGACTCTGACAGCCACAAGCATGACACCCAGAGGCAGAGGCATGATGGGACTTGTAGTTTTGTAACAGCTGGAGGTCCGCTAATTGCATATCTCTGAACTACACCTTTCAGCAACCAACAATATATTATTATTTAGGGCACCTTAACCTCTCTACAGTGTATCAATCTGTTAGTACAATTGTTTTGAATATAGAGAGTAAGCACACCACATATCCAAACTGCTTTACCAATATGTTTGTTTTAGGCATATACTTACAATTATATAGGTACAAATAACAAAGTACAGTATGTCATCTAACATCAAGCATAATACAACAAAGATATTCACTCCAGGCTTGAATCATAGCAAAAAAACATGCATGCATATGGGTGTAATGAGATACACTTAAAACGTAAAAGAGCTGATGTTCAGCATGCATGTTTTTGCTATGATTTAACCGTAGAGTGAAGATCTTTGTTGTACAGTGGGTATAGAAAAAAATCACCCCCTTTTAGAATAATCACATTTTATTGCTTTGCAGCCTGAAATGAAGACAGACACAGTTTTTGTTTTATCCAGCTGTATTTACTTATAACATCCAAGTGAAAGATATAACACCAACATGTCAGGAAAAAATAGCAAAAATTCAAATACAGAATCACTGAGTTGTAAAAAGGCTCACCCCCTTGTGTCGGTATTTTCTTGAACCACTTTGTGCTTTAATTACAGCCTTAACAGTCTGTTGTGATATGTCTCTACTAACTTTGCACATCTAGACTTTGCAATAATTCCCCACTCTTTTTTGCAGAACTGCTCAAGTTCAGTTAAATTTGATGGTGACCATTTGTGGACTTCAGTCTTCAAGCCATTCCACAGATTTTCAATGGGGTTTAAGTCTGGGCTCTGACTGGGCCATGCAAGGACATTTACCTTTTTCTCCATTTTTGCTGTGTGTTTTGGGTCATTGTCATGTTGAAAGGTAAACCTTCTTTCCATTGACAACTTTCTGGCAGAGGGCAGCAGATTTTCCTCAAGAATTTGACAGTATTTTGCCCCATCTATATTTCCTTTTCCTGACAAGGGCTCCAGTCCTGCTGCAGAAAAACTCCCCCATAACAGCATATTATCACCTCCATGCTTTACTGTAGGAATGGTGTTTTTGGTATTGGTTAGCTGTATTGGATTTCCGCCAGACATATTGGTGGTGTTGAGGCCAAATAACTAATTTTAGTCTCATCTGACCATAACATCTTTTTCTATGTAGCGGGTGCTGCAGCCTGAGACTTACAATAACACAGGCAAGCTGACAGGGCCAAAGTTCAGAGTTTCTGCAGCTGGGAGGAATTTCCCCCCTCCCTTTTTCTTCTCACTGTGGATGAGTCAGAGGCATTCACAGGCAGGACAACCCATTCTGCTCTTTCTCCCATTACTTCATTGACAGAGGGAAGCTGGCCAATCAAGTGAAGACTGGAGGAGCAGCAAGGAACTCTGGTACATGGAGTTCTCAGTACAAGCTGCCTCATTGAAACCCATATAGAGAGAAATACACATCTCAGCAAGCCTTGCGAGATAGGAGGATTCTTACCCTCAGATGCTCCCTGGGAGAAGGGGGAGTTACCACGAGGTGTGAGGAAGACTGGACGCTGGAGAAGCAGGCCTGGGTTGGTGTGATGGTTCCTGTTATACAGTAGATGCGGACATCCAGTGCTAAAAAGAAGACCTCCAGAAGATCTCCAGGTGTCCCTGACAGTGTGCATTGTTTCCATGAGGAGGTGGCCAGTCGGGCAACCTGAAGGATCGGTCTCAGGATATTTCCCAACAGAATTGGTGAGAGGGCTTGCCCGGTCTTTTTAAACCAGAACACTGAACTGCTGTGTTGCTCTGCCTCACTTAATTAGGATAATCTGTGATGCTTTTACACTCTGCTCGGCAGTGATAGTGCATGCCTAATTTAACTACTTGCCAACCAGCTGCCATAATTAAACCATCATAGCTGTACGTTGGCTCCTTTAAGCAGGATAGCAGGCGCATGCGCTCGCTGCATTGTGGGGATGCTGATGACCGCCAGCCACATGCGATCGCGGACACGAGAGGAAGAACAGGGACTTGTGTGTGTACTGTAAATGCAAAAATCCCTGTTCTGCGAGGAGTGAGGAGAGGAGAGGCAGATTGTGAGTTCCTAATATCTAGGAACCATGATCTGTCATCTCCTATAGTCAGTCCCCCCTCACAGTTAGAACACATAGTCAGGGAACACAGTTAACCCCTTCATCGCCCCCTAGTGTTAACCCCTTTCCTGCCAATGACATTTACACAGTAATCAGTGAATTTTTATAGCACTGATCGCTGTATAATTGTCAATGGTTTCAAAAATGTGTCAAAAGTGTCCGATGTGTCCGCCATAATGTCGCAGTCCTGATAAAAATCGGAGATCACCGCCATTACTAGTAAAAAAAAATAATAATAAAAATTCCATAAATATATCTATCCCCTATTTTGTAGACGCTATAACTTTTGGCAAACCAATCAATATACGTTTATTGTGATTTTAATTGCCAAAAATATGTGGAAAAATATCGTCCCAAACTGAGGAAAAAATTTAAAAAAAAAAAAAAAAAATTGGGAATATTTATTATAGCAAAAACTACAAAATATTGTGTTTTTTCAAAATTGTCGCTCTTTTTTTGTTTATAGCACAAAAAATATAAAATCGCAGAGATGATCAAATATTACCAAAAGAAAGCTCTATTTATAGGAAAAAAAGGACGTCAATTTTGTTTGGGTACAGCGTTGCACGACCGCGCAATTGTCAGTTAAAGGGACGCAGTGCCGTATCGCAAAAAATGGCCTGGTCATTGAGCAACCAAATCTTCCAGAGCTGATGTGGTTAACTGAAGACAACCAATACCATTTGAGCCCTTTCTGTTTACCAAGCCTCTTTGGATGTACTTTGTTTCACTCCACTAAAGAAAGTCAACAAGTTCACCACCTTAAAGACATTCAAAGTCTTGAGAGCTCCATCTATACTCAGGACTCTGGTCACTATACTAGTGGATTCGGGTGGTGGGTTAATTCAGTGCACTGAATCAGGTAGTGTGTTTGAACAGGCCTGTTGGGACTGTGGTGCTGGGGTGAAGAAGGGAGAGAACTGACATAGAGAATAAGGTCATTCCTCTGCCCTCCTCCTGCCTGGACTCATATAGCCCAAAGTTGGCAATTAATTCACTGAAATATAATATGACTATAATTTGTTATTCTTGTGTGCTCATTTCTGCTCTTGGGGTTACTCATTTAAAGGAGTCCCCCAACAGCAGTCAGACTTTATCCTTGAGGGTTCCTCCAATAACCATTATTTTCTGTTTCATCTGTAAATATTTACTTATTATTAGATACTATTACCTTCGTCATTTTTTCTCTACTATAAGCAAGTTCACAATAAAGATCATTTCTGTGTTCACTATAATCTGTGTTAATTTATTATGGTATTACGCTAACATTGCTGCCAGGTGTGCCAGTGGGGTGAGGCTGTTCTTGGAGTTGAAGAGGCAGAGTGAGGAACCACCAATATTCAAGTGGTTCCTGTGGGGGGTAGTGTTACATCTATGTGGCCTCAGAATCTTCAAGGTATGTTTTGGCAAAGCTCAGTTGTGGCTGCATGTGGCCTTTTTTGAGGAGTGGCTTTTTTCCTGCAACCCTCCTATAAAAGCCACATTTGTGGAAAATTTGTGATATTGTTGTCACATGCACACAATGACTGCTTTTTGTCATAAATACTGCAACTGTAGGCCTCTGTAGTTGCTGTAGGCCTCTTGGTAGCCTCTCTAACCAGTTTCCTCCTGGCTCTTTCATCCAGTTTGGAGCAATGTCCTGATCCAGGGAGGATCCTTATTGTACCAAATACCTTTCACTTCTTAATATTAGACTTCACTGTGCTTCTAGGCATTGATAAAGCCTTTGAAAAAATGTTGTATCTATCTTATGACTTGTGCCACAACTTTCCACAACTTTATCCCGGAAATCTTTTGACAGGGCCTTGCCGCCCATAGTTGTTTGTTTGCTTCAGTTGCACTACCAGGGACTGAAATGCTCCAGAGAAGCTCTTTTCATGCTGAGCTAATCAAAATGACCACAGCTGATCACAAAAAAAGCCAAAATGACTTTGTGTGCCCTTCCCTGAACAAGGTGATTAGCTACACTTGAATGTGTTTACAAGTCATTTTTAGGAGGGGGTGATCCTTTTTATAACTCTGTGATTCTGTTTTTGAATTTTTTTTTCCTGACATGTTGGTGTTATAGCTTTCACTTGGATGTCATAAGTTAAACTGAATAAATACAGCTGGATAAAACAAAAACTGTGCCTGTCTTAATTTCAGGCTGCAAAGCAACAAAATTTGATTATTTTAAAAGGGGGTGATTATTTTCTATAACCACTGTTTTATGCTTCATCTTAGATGACATACTTGATTGTCTGTACCTGTTGTATAATTGTATGTATATGACTAATACAAACATATTGCTAAAGCAGTTTGGCTATGTGGTGTGCTTACTCTATATATTAAAAACTGGAAAGGTGAACTTAGCCTTTAACTGCTTGCCGACCTTCAGCTGTCAAATGACGGCCAGGCGGCGTGGCTCTCGTTGCAGGAGGGTGTCAAATGACGGCCTCCCATTTAAACAGGGAATGAATGCAATCGTGCATGTGCATCCCTGTTCCTTCGGTGGCAGCATGTCACGGAGACACCGCTCGCCACCAGGGGGGTGAACAGCCATTGGACATGGCTATTTAACACGTGATGAAGTCACGGCCGATCACAGATGGTTCCACCCTAATGTGCACGGCACATTCGCGTGCACGTCGGTGGCGCCGTGTTCCAGGGAACACTGCTCGTCACTGATGCTGGTAAACAGCCATTGGCCAGCTGTTTACCCACGTGATCGTCTGTGATCCTTTCACAGCCAATCACTAAATATAAACACAGAGCGGTAACTAGCTGTTACCAGCTCTTCTCTCCTCACACACCATTTTCAGTGTGAGGAGAGCAGAGCCAGGAGCAGTGAGTTACCGATCTGTGTTCTGTAGTGTCTGCACCAACAACACACTTGTCCCATTGCCCCCCCATTGTCACCCAACAGTCACCCCATAAAGTGCACCTGTCACATAAAGGACTGCCATCAGTCACCGTCAGCGGTGCACCTGTCACCCATCACCCATCAGTGACCATCAGCCATCAACCGTCACCCATCAGTGACCGTCAGCCATCACCCATCAGTGACCATCAGCCATAACCCGTCACCCATCAGTGACCATCAGCCATCACTCGTTACCCATCAGTGACCATCAGCTGTGCACCCGTCACTTATCAGTGACCATAGCCTGTCATACATCACACATCACCCATCAGTAAACATGCCCTGTCACCCATCACCCATCAGTGACTGTCAGCAGTGCACCCATCACCTATCAGTGACCATGGCCTGTCACCCATTTGTGACCATCACCCGTCAGTGACCATCACCCGTTACTGTCCGTGGCCTGTCACCCATCAGTGACCATGGCTTGTCACACTGTCATCACCTATCAGTGAACGTCACCTGCCACCCATCCCACATCCCATCAGTGACCGTCTCCTGCCACCTGTCACACAGCCATCAGCGTCATGTCCAAAAGAGTATACAACAGTGAGGAGGTGTTCCAGATCCTCTCCATGACCGATGAGAGCAACGGGAGTTCTCATCAGATTCCAATTCTGATTCCGAATCAAATTCGGCATTTGAACTGAATAGTGAATCGGCAAATGATTCGGAGAATGAATGGGTCCCTCCTAAAAGGGCACGGCACTCTGGAAACCAGGATTATGTTCCCAGGCCCAGTACCAGCGCTGCCGCCAGCAATAGGCCCCAAGAACAAATTCCAAGGCCCAGTACCAGCGCTGCAACCAGCGTTAGGCCCCAGGGACAAATGCCCAGTACCAGCGCTGCCGCCGGCGATAGGCCCCAGGAACAAATGCCCAGACCCAGTACCAGTGCTGCCACATCATGCCTGAGTACCAGCACAGGAAATTCCAATCCAACTATTAGAGTGTCACGCCCCCCAAGAGCCAGGGCCTCTACATACATGCCAGATGGTCTTGCCAATCCAACATGGCTGCCTTCCAACTCAGCATCACCAATTATTCCCCCTTTCACAGCACAGCCAGGTGTGCAGACCAACACCCAAAATTTCTCAGAGATTGATTGCTTTCATCTGTTTTTGCCCGACACTTTGCTGCAATTTATTGTGGACCAGACAAATTTATATGCCCAGCAGTATATTGCCAACAACCCCCAATCATCATACGCCCGTCCGTTTGAGTGGAGAGATCTGAATTTAGAGGAGTTCAAATTATTTATGGGCCTCACCATAAACATGGGGATTACAAAAAAAAATTAAGGACATGCCTATTGGTCCACCGACCGTATCCACACCCAGTTCCCTCCCCACAATCATGCAAATTACGACAAGTTATATAAAATTCGCCCACTGATAAATTTCTTTTCCCAACAATTTGCAGAACTCTATGTCCCTGATCAGAATATATGTATTGATGAGTCCCTGGTACCCTTTTCAGGCCGGCTAGGAATAAAGCAATATATTCCTAGCAAAAGGGCCAGATACAGAGTAAAATTATACAAGCTCTGTGAGAGAGCCACGGGATATCCGTATGCGTTCCACATATATGAAGGAAGAGATTCCCAGCTCCAGCCCCCTGAATGCCCAGCCTACATGGGCACAACTGGAAAGAATGTATGGGACCTGGCATACCAACTTCTACACCAGCCTGCCCCTTTTCAAACACTTACACATCGCATAAACCCTGGCCTCCAGAAAAAATAGGAAGGGCTTCCCACAATCTCTAGTGAACAAAAAGCTGCAAAGGGGGGAAAAAGCATCATTGAGATGGAATGAAGTGCTGGCCTTGAGGTGGAAGGATAAAAGGAACGTGCACATGATGTCCACCATCCATGACGACACTACAATCGAGGTTCAAAGAAGACGAGGTTCCATTGAAAAGCCAACATGTGTCCAAGATTATAATCTCTACATGGGGGGGTGGATTTCAATGATCAAATGATTCAGCCCTATTTGTCAATAGGGAGGTCCCGATTCTGGTACAAGAAGGTAGCAATTTATCTCATCCATTTTGCCATTTATAATTCCTACGTAGTCTACACCAAATCCATGGAAAGCCCCGCCCCCTTCCTAATATTCATAGGAGAAGTTGTCACGTCCCTCATCTATCACAAAGACCCCCCCCAGAAGACCTTCGGTCTGAGGCTATTTGCCGACTTCATGAGCGCCACTTCCCCTTCAGCATTCCACCATCTGAAGCAGGCCGAAGATGGCAAAAAAAATGTCACGTGTGCACCAAAAGAGGATTTGGAAAAGATACCAGCTACCATTGTCCCCAGTGTCCCTCCCAACCTGGCCTTTGCATTGGTAAATGCTTCCAACTTTATCATACATCCCTAAAATATTAGCCCATATTTTTAACCATTTCCCCATTTTCATCATCTGTGCTGACCATTTTTCATGCTTCCCCAAATACCCATGCCACTGCCTTCCACGTGAACTGAACCTGGCCTGTTTTGTGACTATGCCTCTGCCTACCGTTTGAACTACTTCCACGTGAACTGACCTTGGCCTGTTTTATTAACTACGCTACTGCCCACCGCTTGGACTGCTTGCACGTGAACTGACCCTGGCCTGTTTTATGGACTATGCTTTTGCCTACAGCTTAGACTGATCTGTTGCCCTGCTACTGTAGTACACAGGGGTCTCACATATGTGAGGGGCTCCAGAATTGTTTTGCCGGATGGAGAAAACATTTTTTTGTGTTTTCTCCGGGTTTCGTAATTTCCGGATTAGGGTCTGGAGTCCGGAGGCTTCATAGAGATTTGGGTGGGTCGAAGCCTCTACCCCTGTGCCCCTGTGCACAGGTCTTACCTGATTGCAGCCCTCAGCCTGCTGCTGACTTACTGCCACCATGCCTCTGCCTGCTGCATGAACGGACCACACCGCTACCTGGACTATGCAAATAATTAGCTGTAGCAAGAGGCAGTATGTTTATGAAGGGCTGGACACTCAATAATGAGTGTCTGCAGGTAACAGTGTACCAGGACAAATATTATGGCTGTGCTGGCTGTCTCTGCCTGGACAATTTCTATGGACTGTGCTGTGCTGACAATATCCTTGTGCTGACTATAGACAATATTCCTGCCTGCTGCCTGGATAATTACTATTGCTGTCGCTAAGCACATGTATTTTGGGGTGTCATCTTTGCTATGTACATGCTATGTGTTGGAAATATCTGATAAATGGACAACTTTGTGTAAAAAAAAATGCGTTTTTTTCCACTTTTTCCAAAAACTTCTGGAAAAAAATGAACCATTCAAAAGACTCATTATGCCTCATAGACTATACGTTGGGGTGTTTGCTTTCCAAAATGGGGTCATTTTGGGGGCAATTCCATTGTCCTGGTGCTCCAGGGCCTTCAAAAGTGTAATAGGTGGTTGAGAAATGAGATGTGTCATTTATGCTTGTGGAACACCTGAAGATGCTACTTCAATGTTGGGCCTTTGTATGTGGCCAGGCTGTGTAAAAGTCCCACACATGTGGTATTGCCATACTTGGGAAGAGTAGGAGAATGTATTTTGGGTTGTAATTTGTTGTATGCATATGCTCTGTGAGAGAAATAACCTGTTAATATGACAGTTTTGTAAAAAAAAACAAATTTTCATTTTGCAAAGAATTGTGGGAAAAAATTACAACTTAAAAAAATTCACCATGCTACTTACTTAATACCTTGGAATGTCTACTTTCTAAAAAAGGGGTCATTTAAGGGGTATTTGTACTTTCCTGACTTGTTGGTGTCTAAAGAAATGATATAGGCCGTCAGTACAACAGGTGTGATCAGATGTGATCAATTTTCAGTGATTGGCACCATAGTTTGTAGACTCTATAACTTTCACAAAGACCAAATAATTTACACTAATTTGGGTTATTTTTACCAAAGATTTGTAGCAGTATAAATTTTGGCCAAAATTTATGAAGAAAAATTACTAATTTGCAAAAACAGGGAATTGGTCTGGTTGATGATGCAGCACCCCTAGTTTAGACACCTCATCCCAATATGTAAGAAAAAAGGCGGTAGGAGGTTAGGGGGATTTTAACGGTGCCGAATATAGAAAAAAAAAAAAATTTTTTCCAGTTAAAATAGAAAAGAGTTTATTAATTAACATGTTTAAAAGAGAATCAAACATATAAAAAGACAGGTGTTTGGTGGTCATATTAGGCAGTTGTTCTTAGAAACAGGTCTATGGTGGGTCATACAGACGCCCAGGGCTTGCCTTATCCATCAATTAGCAAGCCCAATTTTCACACCTGGTTGCGCATGGAGACCTATGTGATTCTAAGGTGGCTCCTGCCACCTCGGATTATACCTCGTTTTTGCCATCTCTGCATGTCCCGGGCCGCTGCAGAGGGGCTGAAGCCTCTGCACGTTCATCATGTTTACCATGGATGGACTTGGCTCCTCCCTCCCCGCGCGGCCTCTTGGGCAGTGTAGTCTGAGGGTTTTGGCCCCCTGCGCATGTGCACAGGTGTCTTCTCGTCCGCCTTGAGCCGGTGACGTCACAGGCTGGTTCGTTGGAGGTCAGATTTAAACCGGCTTATCTGGCTGTCTGTCTGTAAGTATTTGATAAATGAACTGTCCCTTTTCACCATTCTTAGAGTAAAGATTTCTACGAAACCATCATTAATTCTATCAACATTTATTGCCCCCCAGTGTCGCCCTTCTGCCCTCTATGGCCACACTTGACTGATTTCCTTGGATCGGAGAATTTGGGGTGATTATCAGGGTCCGGCCTGGTGGTTTACAGGTGCTAGCATTTGTTTGGGTAAGTGGCTGTTTCCATGTCTCTTTTTTGGCAACCAAGCTCACACACTATCCCTTTGTATGATAAATTTGACTGTACAATCTATATATATGTTCCAATATCTCTATATTTCATTTATATAGTGTTGTTGATTAAAGCCTTGCACATCCCCTGAGGATGCCAATAGCGAAACATGTCGGGCTAATGTGCAACGTCTCCTTTGTCAACTTTGCATTAACTGCCTAATATGACCACCAAACACCTGTCTTTTTATATGTTTGATTCTCTTTTAAACATGTTAATTAATAAAACTCTTTTCTATTTTACCTGAAAAAAAATTTTGTTTTTGTATATTCGGCACCGTTAAAATCCCCCTAACTTCCTACCACCTTTTTTCTTACTAATTTGCAAAATTTTATGACAGAAACAAAGAAAAAGGCATTTTTTTTCACAAAATCTACGGTCTTTTTTATTTATAGCACAAAAAATAAAAAACCCACTAGTGATTAAATACCACCAAAGGAAAGATCTATTTGGTGTCCGTTTATGAAGAAGTGATCAGCAGTGATCCCAAGGATCGCCGCTGATCACAGTCCATAAACAGTTTATGAAACAGAGATAATCGGGGGGAGAAGTGTTTGAACTTGTTCTCCCGCCAATGATCTCTGCACATGGAGAATCCTCATTGAATGACACAGTAACGGCCAGTTTATGAAGCTGCAATCTCAGCGCTTCACTGGTGATCTGTGTCAGAATTCACACTCCCAGATTCACCAGCTCAGAGGGGAGAGAGAGAATCCCGGGGGATCTGAGGAGGAAAGAGGAAGATTTTTAACTTCCTTCTACCTCGTTCAGACCCCCCAACACTGTAAGCATGTCCCCCTGTCATATTTATGTGTATACATATATATATATACACACATTATATATACATGTATATATAATGTGTGTGTGTGTATACATACTGTATATATATAATGTAGGGGGACGCCTCATTTTTTTAACATTAACCACACCGTCTGTCCGTGTACTGAGCAGTGATAATTTATCACTGCTTAATAAACTGACATCTCTGTGTTTCTGTGAATTTCTGGTACTGTAATCTTGTAAAGTCTCATGAGATTCCGGTATCAGGAGGCATTAGAAGCATGTTTGAAGCGTTTGTAGATTGCTTCACTCCTCCAAAGGTGAAGTGATCTACTCCGCTTCATAAACTGACACACAGAGGAGAACGATCTCCACTGTGAATGCTGGAGAACGAAGTAGTGAATAGATTTTCACTGTTTCATAAAAGGACACCTTTGTGTGAAAAATGGAAGCAAATTTCATATGGGTACAGTGTTGCATGACTGAGTAATTGTCATTCAAAGTGTGAGAGCGCTGAAAGATGAAAATTGGTCTGGGCAGGAAGGGGGTGTAAGTGCACTGTATTGAAGTGGTTAAAGTACATGTCCAACAAAAAACATTTAACTTTTGGATACACTGGGGATTGTTTAAAACTTCTCTTGGATTTTTACTACAAGGACTCTATTACAGGGAGTTCCTCTCACTTCCGATCCTTCTGACAACAGTTTACAAGACAGGAAATAAGGGGAACCCTCCAGCAGCAAAACATACATAAATAAAAACACATTTTTAGCAGCGTACTGGAAATATAGAACCCCTGTCTAATTTAATTGCTGTCTGTGTCTCGGTTGTAGATTTTTCTCCACTTCCTCTATTGTGAAACCAATGTCACTGAGATGGAAATGAAGAAACTATCCCAAACAAAGACCCAGAGAGATGTTAAAACCAGACGAGGATTCTAATCATTACACACTCTATCCAAAACTAGAAGGAGGTTTTGACTTGACATAGTACAGCACCGCAGAGAGTTTATTTTAGCCACAATTTTTTTCACAAAAATATCTTGTTTTTAAACCCTCACCATTAGTTACTATAAAAACATGCAACATGTTTTTTTTATGATTAATAGGGATGGGTCGAACACCCCCCTGTTCGGTTCGCAGCAGAACATGCGAACAGGCAAAAAATTTGCTTGAACACACGAACACCGTTAAAGTCTATGGGACACTAACGTGAAAAAACAAAAGTGCTAATTTTAAGGGTTAATATGCAAGTTATTGTCATAAAAAGTATTTGGGGACCTGGGTCCTGCCCCAGGGGACATGTATCAATGCAAAAAAAAGTTTTAAAAACGTCCGTTTTTTCAGGAGCAATGATTTTAATAATGCATAAAGTGAAACAATAAAAGTGAAATATTCCTTTAAATTTCGTACCTGGGGGGTGTCTATAGTATGCCTGTAAAGTGGCGCATGTTTCCTGTGTATACAACAGACCGAGAGCAAAATGACATTTCTAAAGGAAAAAAAAAGTCTTTTAAAACTACTAGCGGTGGCGCCAGCAGCTATAATGAATTGTCGGGTCTCTGCAATACTCCTAAAAGTCATTGAAAAAAATGGCCTGAGGTCCCCCCACAGAGCATTACCAGGCCCTTTGGGTCTGGTATGCATATTAACCACTTCAGCCCCGGAAGGATTTACCCCCTTCCTGACCAGAGCACTTTTTACAAATTGGCACTGCGTCGCTTTAACTGCTAATTGCGCGGTCATGCAATGCTGTAACCAAACGAAATTTGCGTCCTTTTCTTCCCACAAATAGAGCTTTCTTTTGATGGTATTTGATCACCTCTGCCGTTTTTATTTTTTGCGCTATACACGGAAAAAGACCGAAAATTTTGAAAAAAAATGATATTTTCTACTTTTTGTTCTAAAAAAAATCCAATAAACTCAATTTTAGTCATACATTTAGGCCAAAATGTATTTGGCCACATGTCTTTGGTAAAAAAAATGTCAATAAGTGTATATTTATTGGTTTGCGCAAAAGTTATAGCGCCTACAATCTAGGGTACATTTTCTGGAATTTACACAGCCTTTAATTTATGACTGCCTATGTCGTTTCTTGAGGTGCTAAAATGGCAGGGCAGTACAAAACCCCCACAAATGACCCCATTTTGGAAAGTAGACACCCCAAGGAAATTGCTGATAGGCATGTTGAGCCCATTGAATATTCATTTTTTTTGTCCCAAGTGATTGAATAATGACAAAAAAAAAAAAAAAAAAAAAAAAATTACAAAAAGTTGTCACTAAATGATATATTGCTCACACAGGCCATGGGCATATGTGGAATTGCACCCCAAAATACATTTAGCTGCTTCTCCTGAGTATGGGGATACCACATGTGTGGGACTTTTTGGGAGCCTAGCCGCATACGGGGCCCCGAAAACCAATCACCGCCTTCAGGATTTCTAAGGGCGTACATTTTTGATTTTACTCCTCACTACCTATCACAGTTTTGAAGGCCATAAAATGCCCAGATGGCACAAACCCCCCCCAAATGACCCCATTTTGGAAAGTAGACACCCCAAGCTATTTGCTGAGAGGCATGTTGAGTCCATGGAATATTTTATATTTTGACACAAGTTGCGGGAAAGTGACAATTTTTTTTTTTTTTTTTTGCACAAAGTTGTCACTAAATGATATATTGCTCACACAGGTCATGGGCATATGTGGAATTGCACCCCAAAATACATTCTGCTGCTTCTCCTGAGTATGGGGATACCACATGTGTGGGACTTTTTAGGAGCCTAGCCGCGTACGGGACCCCGAAAACCAATCACCGCCTTCAGGATTTCTAAGGGTGTACATTTTTGATTTCACTCTTCACTGCCTATCACAGTTTCGGAGGTCATGGAATGCCCAGGTGGCACAAACCCCCCCCAAATGACCCCATTTTGGAAAGTAGACACCCCAAGCTATTTGCTGAGAGGCATGGTGAGTATTTTGCAGCTCTCATTTGTTTTTGAAAATGAAGAAAGACAAAAAAAAAAATTTTTTTTTTCTTTTTTTAATTTTCAAAACTTTGTGACAAAAAGTGAGGTCTGCAAAATACTCACTATACCGCTCAGCAAATAGCTTTGGGTGTCTACTTTCCAAAATGGGGTCATTTGGGGGGGGTTTGTGCCACCTGGGCATTCCATGGCCTCCGAGACTGTGATAGGCAGTGAAGAGTGAAATCAAAAATTTACGCCCTTAGAAAGCCTGAAGGCGGTGCTTGGTTTTCGGGGTCCCATACGCGGCTAGGCTCCCAAAAAGTCTCACACATGTGGTATCCCCGTACTCAGGAGAAGCAGCAGAATGTATTTTGGGGTGTAATTTCACATATTCCCATGGCATGTTTGAGCAATATATAATTTAGTGACAACTTTGTGCAAAAAAAAAAAAAAAAAAAAAAAATTTGTCTCTTTCCCGCAACTTGTGTCACAATATAAAATATTCCATGGACTCGACATGCCTCTCAGCAAATAGCTTGGGGTGTCTACTTTCCAAAATGGGGTCATTTGGGGGGGGTTTGAACTGTCCTGGCATTTTATGCACAACATTTAGAAGCTTATGTCACACATCACCCACTCTTCTAACCACTTGAAGACAATGCCCTTTCTGACACTTTTTGATTACATGAAAAAATTATTTTTTTTTGCAAGAAAATTACTTTGAACCCCCACACATTATATATTTTTTTAAAGCAAATGCCCTACAGATTAAAATGGTGGGTGTTTAATTTTTTTTTTTCACACAGTATTTGCGCAGCGATTTTTCAAACGCATTTTTTGGGGAAAAAACACACTTTTTTACATTTTAATGCACTAAAACACACTATATTGCCCAAATGTTTGATGAAATAAAAAAGATGATCTTAGGCCGAGTACATGGATACCAAACATGACATGCTTTACAATTGCGCACAAACGTGCAGTGGCAACAAAATAAATACATTTTTAAAAGCCTTTAAAAGCCTTTACAGGTTACCACTTTAGATTTACAGAGGAGGTCTACTGCTAAAATTACTGCCCTCGATCTAACCGTCGCGGTGATACCTCACATGCATGGTGCAATTGCTGTTTACATTTGACGCCAGACCGACGCTTGCGTTCGCCTTAGCGCGAGAGCAGGGGGGACAGGGGTGCTTTTTTTTTTTTTTTTTTTTTTTTTTCTTTATTATTTTTTTGCTTTTTTATCTTATTTTAAAACTGTTCCTTTCATTTTTTTTTTTTTTAATCATTTTTACTGTTATCTCAGGGAATGTAAATATCCCCTATGATAGCAATAGGTAGTGACAGGTACTCTTTTTTGAAAAAATTGGGGTCTATTAGACCCTAGATTTCTCCTCTGCCCTCAAAGCATCTGACCACACCAAGATCGGTGTGATAAAATGCTTCCCCAATTTCCCAATGGCGCTATTTACATCCGGCGAAATCTAAGTCATAAAATGCTCGTAGCTTCCGGTTTCTTAGGCCATAGAGATGTTTGGAGCCACTCTGGTCTCTGATCAGCTCTATGGTCAGCTGGCTGAATCACCGGCTGCATTCTCAGGTTCCCTGTTGAGACAGGAGAGCCAGAGAAAAACACGGAAGACGATGGGGGGGGGGGCATTCTCTCCCACTGCTTGTAAAAGCAGTCTAGAGGCTAATTAGCCGCTAGGATTGCTTTTACATGAAAGCCGACCGCTGGCTGAAAAGAATGATACCAAGATGATACCTAAACCTGCAAGCATCATTTTGGTATAACCACTCAAAGTCGTGAATGCTGTACCTGAAGACAAAAATATGGCTAACAATAAAGCACAGTAAATGGTAAAGTATAAAAAATTGCATACCTGAAAAGCAAACATGATAAAACATAATAACAATAAAACATTGCAGAATAGAATACAGTAAAAAAGAGCAGAACAATAGAGAGAATAGAGAGAGAGAGAATAGAGAGAGAACAATAAAACGACAACTATTACTTTTTATTTTATATTTTTGTTTGTGTTTTTTTTTTTTTTTTTTACACTTTTTTTGTAACTGTAACTTTTATAACTGTAACCGGTTCCAGGTTCGGGTCTCTCAAAATGCGATGGCATCTTGGGAGACCCTGTGAAAGTGTGTCCTAGTCTGTGCAATGCTGTACCCTACGCTAATACTCAGCTAGTGAATGGTAGCATTCAAAACATTCACCAATGCAAAGACCAGGATTGTCAGGACAGGAGGGACAATAATAGCGGGTGTCACGCCTATATCCGTGCTTACTGCAGACACGACATCTTTTTTGGGAGGGTTCGTTGGGTAGGGGTACTAGGGGGAGGACATAAAGAAAATGCCTCTCATGCAGCCGACTGCATTTGGTTGGGGATGTGAATGGGGGAAGTACGGGCGCTGCAGAAGCGGTGGGTTCCCAATTAGGATTGGCGAATGCAGCAAGAAGGGCATTATGGGCACGACGGGCCTGTGTTTGTCTTCTTTGTGGCAGCGGGACACTACTTGTGCTTGCCACCTCACCAGCTTGAACTGCACTTATGGGACTCGCCACGTCACCAAGTGTTACTGCAGTGCTGGTTTGACTATGACCGGGGTGTACTAGGCCGCTGGCGCTTGCCAGTTCACCAAAACGCTACCAAAAAAACTGTTAACGATCGCAGGGATCAGGCCTGACTCTGCGAACGCTGCAGTTATGCGTTTAGTGTTTTGTAAGTGACAGTGATCGATCGATACTGCACTTGGGTGGGCTGGGCTGGGCCGGGCGGAGGGGCAAAACGCAGGTGCTAGCAGGTATCTGGGCTGATCCCACTAACACTGCGTTTTTGGGAACCCTAAACTGCTGGGGATGCCAGTATAGATCTGATCGGATCAGATCAGATATTGATCAGTTCAGATACTATACCACTAAGGGAGGTGTACGGTGCGTGCGTGGGTGTTAGCGCTACTGGCACTAACCTGACGCTGCCTGGGGCTGGTGCTTGCCAGTTCACCAAAACGCTACCAAAAAAACTGTTAGCGATCGCAGGGATCAGGCCTGACTCTGCGAACGCTGCAGTTATGCGTTTAGTGTTTTGTAAGTGACAGTGATCGATCGATACTGCACTTGGGTGGGCTGGGCTGGGCCGGGCGGAGGGGCAAAACGCAGGTGCTAGCAGGTATCTGGGCTGATCCCGCTAACACTGCGTTTTTGGGAATCCTAAACTGCTGGGGACGCTAGTATAGATCTGATCAGATCAGATATTGATCCGTTCAGATACTATACCACTAAGGGAGGCGTATGCTGCGTGCGTGGGTGTTAGCGTTACTGGCGCTAATCTGACGCTGCCTGGGGCGACGCATATCACCGCCGGGCGATCAGGGGGCTAAATCTTAATCGGGCGGGTGCCCTGACACTATAAAAAATAAACAAACTAACCAGCGTCACCCGTAACAGTTATACAGTGATCAGTGGTGAAAGGGTTAACTAGGGGGCAATCAAGGGGTTAAAACATTTATTAGGTAGTATATGGGGGTCCCTGTCGCTATAAAACGCTGACGGCGAACCTAAATATTTACCTCACTAACTAGCGTCACCAGTGACACTAATACAGCGATCAGAAAAATGATCGCTTAGCGACACTGGTGACGGGGGGTGATCAAGGGGTTAAAACTTTATTAGGGGGGGTTAGGGGGGTACCCTAGACCTACAGGGGGGTAATACTAACTGTCCTAACACTGTAAATGTCACAAACTGACACCAATACAGTAATCAGAAAAAAAAAAAAAAAAAAAAAAAAAACCTGCTGGTGTCAGTTTGTGACAGGGGGGGGGGGTGATTGGGGGGGGATCGGGGGGCGATCGGGGGGGGGATCGGGGTGTTTAGTGTGCCTGGCATGTTCTACTGTGTGTAGTGTGTTGGTGCACTTACATTGCAGTCTTCTCTCCTCGGCCCGGAACGGAAAATACCGAGCCGAGGAGAGATGACATCATTTCCTCTGCCTCTGTGTACAATACAGAGGCAGGGAAATGATCCCATTGGCTGAGAGCGATCGCGAGGGGGGGGCCACGAATGGATGGCCTCCCCCTCACCTCCGATCGCCGGGGGAGATTTGCCGACCGCCGCTGGCACCGGGGGGGGGGTCCGATCGGACCCCCCACCCGCGGGCAGGCAAGGACGTACATATACGTCCTTTTGCCTGCCCGTGCCGCTCTGTCGACGTATATAGTCGTGCGGCGGTCGGCAAGTGGTTAAGGGAACTCCGAACCAAAATTAAAAAAAACAAAAGTGTGGTGGTCTCCCCAAATTCCGTACCAGGCCCTTCAGGTCTAGTATGCATATTAAGGGGACCCCCTGCGCCAAAATAAAAAAAATGGCGTGGGGGTTCCCCTCAAAATCCATACCAGACCTGTGTATGGATTTTAAGGGGAATCCCGCACCAAAATTTTTTAAAAAATGGCGTGGGGGTCCCCCCTTATCCGTGCATGCAACCTGGCAGGCCGCAGGAAAAGAGGGGGAGATGGGAGAGCGCCCCCCCCGAACCATACCAGACCACATGCCCTCAACATGGGGAGGATGTCTCCATATTGATGGGGACAAGGGCCTCATCCCCACAACCCTTGCCCGGTTGTTGTGGGGGTCTGCAGGTGGGGGGCTTATAGGAATCTGGAAGCCTCCTTTAACAAGGGGACCCCCAAATCCCAGCCCCCCCGTGTGAAATGGTAATGGGGTGCAAATGTACCCCTACCATTTCACAAAAAAATGTCAAAAATGTTAAAAAAGACAAGAGACGGTTTTTGACAATTCCTTTATTAATGTCTTCTTCTTGATGCAGGCGAGAAGACTGAAGGAAGAAGCAGAGGATCGGAGGAAGAAGAGGAAGAATTGGGGGAAGAACAAGATGGAGGAAGAAAACCGAATGAAGATCAGAAGTAGATGGAAGAAGAAGAGGAATTGTCAAAAACCGTCTCTTGTCTTTTTTAACATTTCTGACACTTTTTTTGTGAAATGGTAGGGGTACATTTGTACCCCATTACCATTTCACACAGGGGGGGCTGGGATTTGGGGGTCCCCTTGTTAAAGGAGGCTTCCAGATTCCGATAAGCCCCCCACCTGCAGACCCCCACAACCACCGGGCAAAGGTTGTGGGGATGAGGCCCTTTTCCCCATCAACATGGGGACATCCTCCCCATGTTGAGGGCATGTGGTCTGGTATGGTTCAGGAGGACCTGAAGGGCCTGGTATGGAATTTTGGGGGACTCCCATGCATTTTTTAAAAAAAAATTTGGTTTGGGGTTCCCCTTAATATTCATACCAGACCCAAAGGGTCTGGTAATGCACTGTGGGGGAACCCCAGGCCGTTTTTTTCAATGACTTTTATGAGTATTGCAGAGACCCAACAATTCATTATAGCTGCTGGCACTACCGCTAGTACTTTTAAATGACTTTCTTTTCCTTTAGAAATGTCATTTTGCTCTCAGATTGTTGTAAACCCCGGAAACATGCACCACTTTGCAGGCATACTATAGACACCCCCCAGGTATGAAATTTAAAGGAATATTTCACTTTTATTGTTTCCCTTTAAGCATTAATAAAATCACTGCTCCCGAAAAAGCAGCCTTTTTTTTTTTTGCATTGATACATGTCCCCTGGGGCAGGACCCAGGTCCCCAACACTTTTTATGACAATAGCTTACATATTAACCTTTAAAATTAGCAATTTTGATTTCTCCCATGGGTTTTTAAAGGGTGTTCCGCGGCTTTCGAATTTGCCGCGAACACCCCAAATTGTTCGCTATTCAGTGAATGGGTGAACAGCCAATATTCGAGTCAAACTCATGTTCGACCCAAACACACAGCCCAACAATGGTGACCAGCAAAATTCATATCCATTGACTTCAATGCAGTTTGAATTTCAAGTTTGACCTTTACTTTGGGACTTTGGTTTAACTAAATTTCAACCAATTTGCTCACTAGCAGGTCCCAAGTGTAGCTCCAGTTTTTTTTTACTACACTGCACCATGGGAGCATCCCTTTCTGAATCTCTTACCTGCTGGCTTTCAAAAGCACATTGCCCTATGAAAAATATAATGCACATTTTCTGAAAAGTTGATATTTGCAAAACATTTGTTCAACTCTTACTTTTGCTATGTTTTAGACAGACAGATTTACTTTAAAGCATGTACAAAACCAAAATAAATCCTTCCAAAAATTGGTGATAAACAGACAGACAGATAGTGGAGGCAATATTTCATTGATATAAATATAAATATCATATTTGGCATTTTCAGTCGACTATGTTACATTAAAATTGTCATTACTACTGAAGCATAAAATCTAGGTTTTTTAAAAAAAGAATCACTACCCAGTCCTTTGGATAAAAGTCTGATGGGCTTGTACCAGCTTCAGCAGGTCCTTGTTTTTACTGGAGAGGTTCATATAAGTCCATTTTTTATAATACTGAAATACACTGAGTAACTGACTTGGCCCTAGTTCCAACAAACAAATAAAAGCATAAAACAAACAGACAGTCAGGAAGAGAGAAAGACTGGTAGATAAACAGTTTAAATAGTCATTCAAAGTGAACAGACAAACAAATGGTAAAATTGCATTTACATGCCTATTTATGCTTGCATTTGTGACTTCACATATTTTCAAATATCAGGCCAAGCAGTCAGCCCACATTACATTTACAGCACTTAACATTCACAGTTTGGAGGAGTATGGCATTTCATAAATTCTGCAACTAGTGCAGGTAAATTGAAATTCTGGGAAGAAAGTGGAGACAAATAATTAGTATGTTCCATATGCCCTTTTCAGAAAATAAAAGTTTATCAAGAAAAGTAAAGGTGCAGAGTTTAAAATTCATGTTGACTTTATTATTATTACTTTTTTTTTACAGAAATGTAAAATGTAGCAATTTGGCCAAAAAAATAGTGTCCTAAATATTTATACATACATAATTATAATTAAGGAAGCCTGATGAATTGCATAATGTAGCAAATTTAACTATATGCTATAAGGATTCTTTGTTGCTTCTGAAAAACAAGTTATTAGCTTGAATTTGTGGCATTCAAATTGTAAATCCTGTTGGGGAGGAGTACATAAATGAGTGTTTGGAGCACTTTCATAAGCGATCCAGTGCCCATAGCAAAATCACATTTGACATCTGTCGTATATGATTTTTTTTAACACTTCCGGACCAGCCACCGCAGTCTAACTACGGCAGTTTGGCTTGGCTGGGCAAATCGACGTTACCTTACATCACTTTTCCTTTTGGCCACTAGGGGTGCACGCGAGTGCCCTGCGGAAGCGATGACCACCAGGCACCCGCGATCGCTCGTGACAGAGTGAGAACTGGGATCTGTGTGTGTAAACACACAAATCCCGGTTCTTTCAGGAGAGTAGAGACAGATCGTGTGTTCATTCTAAGTATGAACACCTATTTCTCTCTCCTCCTAGACAGTCCCATCCCCCCTACAGTTAGAACATACCTAGGGAACACAGTTAACTGCTTGATCACCCCCTAGTGTTAACCCCTTCCCTACCAGTGACGTTTATACAGTAATCAATGCATTTTTATAGCACTGATCACTGTATAATTGTCAATGGTCCCAAAAATGTGTCAAAAGTGTCTAATTTGTCCGCCGCGATATTGCACTCCTGATAAAAAAAAAAGATTGCCGCCATTACGAATAAAGAAATAAATAATAATAAAAATGCCATAAATCCATCCCCTATTTTGTAGACACTATAACATTTGCGCAAACCAATCAATATATGCTTATTGTGATTTTTTTTTACCAAAAATATGTAGAAGAATACATATCATCTTAAACTGAGGATTAAATATCCCACATTTTTTTTTTTTTTTTTTAAATGTGGGATATTTATTATAGCGAAAAGTAAACAATATTGTGTTTTTTTCAAAATTGTCGCTCTTCTTTTGTTTATAGCGCAAAAAATAAAAAACGCGGAAGTGATCAAATACCACCAAAAGAAAGCTCTATTTGTGGGAAAAAAGGACATCAATTTTGTTTGGGTACAGCGTCGCACAACCGTGCAATTGTCAGTTAAAGTGCCACAGTGCCGTATTACAAAAAATGGCCTGGTCATTGAGCAGCCAAATTTTCCAGGGCTGAAGTGGTTAACACCACCTCATCTATAGGATAAGCTCAGTATTTGGTACAAATGTAATGTAAGTTCGAACTGAAAGTCTGTTCAGAGATTTACGTTTAAATATGACTGATGTTTGAATATTCTGGATGTTAATGGTAACTAAGCAAGTAGCATGCTTGCACCCACTTGTCCTTACCAATCCTTGATGTCACCTGGGCCCATTCACTTACATAATTGGGAATCCCTGGCTACATAAGCTAGTGGCAGGTATTGGAGGGGTTTCATCAGAGCCTAACTATGGCCACAAAGCCATATTTTGGCAATAACATTGCCCAAACATAGCCATGGCCATATATTGGCAGTGATGTGTCCACTAATCCCTACCCTTCCCATATACAGCTGTTGACTGGTCAGGTAGCTGTCATTCAGCTATTGCCATTATTATGATCAGTCATTTACAATAAAGAACTTGTCAAACGTTTGGGTATCTTTATTTCTAGGTTACATACTTTACCATGTACCTCTTACTCAATCATGTGTGAAGGGGAATGGTATCGCCCCCTAATTTTTAAAAATGACTTTGCTCCTTTGTAAATTCAGTGCTGCAGCATATCTTTCTGTAAATCGCAGGGATACACCCCTTTACAGGCATGATTGGGTCATCCCCAGGCATGTTGTTTAAAAGAATTGGGCATTTTTAATGTTCCATTTTAAGCATTTACAAATCACTATACTAGGTCAGAAATTTATATATTTTTATTTTGCATTAGTACATATTCCTCAGAGCAGTGCCAGTCCTTTTATATTTGAACCCCCTTGCTTAATAGTCCAGAACATGGACATTTTTAATTTAACAGATTTGACTCCCATTCATTTTAATGGAGTTTGTGTTTGAAATTCAAACTTCTTTGAAGTTCAAAAACCCTGCTTGAACCAAACCCAGGCCTGTTTGGCTTTTCAATATTTTATAGGATATATTATATTTAGAAATTCTCATGAAATGAAACAAATTATATACACCAGAGTGCCTTCTTACATTGGAGGTAAGTGGTGAAGTGTCTTAATACATTGGTGGTCATTGGTGAAGTACCCCATTATAAGAGCAGCTAGTAATATATAGTAGTAGCTAGAAGTATCTTCAACAAAGTAAACTGTTACAAGGTGAAGTTTAGTAGACACTAAAGCTCTTTCAGAATCACCTAGCTGCTGATAGTTCATAATACAAATGAGGTCGATATGAAGTACTAGTTTAATAAGCAAATGAGCAAAGTAATGGTCAGAAAAGGCTAAAGGACCGAGCAAGCTGCATCCAACCATGGTTGAAGATCAAGCAGGTCAAAGCAGTCAGAAAGCAGAAATTAAAGTCAAATTTAAAAAGGCCAAAGGCAAGTGTATCGCTAGTCCCATAGGGGCCGCAGAAATTACTGTCCAGGTCTTCCCAACTTCTGCCCTGCAGCCCAGGCACACCACAGGCTCATTCACTATTTATTCAGGGATGTTGTTTTTATTGTTTTTATTTTCAGAGAACTTGGATAGGGATGAGGGAAGTGGTGGGATACTCCAAAGATAACACTTATGTACAACTGAGGACTTGATCTTCCTTTCAGGACAAGCTATGACAAAGTCTGGGCTTGTAACAAACAGTAGACTTCAGATGAACCACATGCCGACCAGGCCATAGCCGAAAGACGGCTGCTGAATCTATGGATGTCCTCCCAGAATCTAGCTCCCGTGCGCCCCCTGGGGCATGCACCCAGGAATATCCATGACCGCTGGGTCCATAGGACCCGGCGCATCATGGACCACAGTAAATTACCACTGACAGTGGCCATTTATCACGTGATCACTCCGTCAAATGACAGAGCGATCACATGTAAACAAACCGGCATCACGTCCGGTTCCTCTCTACCCTCTCTGTTTCAATTGGTACAGTGTGAGCGGAGAGGGGAGAGATCAAGTGCTGCAGCGCTGTGGGCTAGATGTGTAGTGCCCACAGTGCTGATCTGTGAAAATTCCTGCACTCCTCCAGCCATTCATCCATCCATGCTCAGCATCCATCCATGCATGCTCAGCCATCCTCAGCAATACTTATCCATCCTCAGCAATACTCATCCATCCATCCTCAGCAATACTTATCCATCCTCAGCAATACTCATCCATCCATTCTCAGCAATACTCATCCACCCTCACCAATACTCATCCATCCATCCTCAGCAATACTAATCCATCCATCCATGCTCAGCCATCCATACTCATCCATACTCAGCAATACTTATCCATCCATGCTCAGCAATATTCATCCATCCATCCATACTCAGCAATACTTATCCATCCATACATGCTCAGCAATACTCATCCATCCATCCATACTCAGCAATACTCATCCATCCATGCTCAACAATATTCATCCATCCATCCTTACTCAGCAATACTCATCCATCCATGCTCAGCAATACTCATCCATCCTCAGCCATACCCAGCCATCCCATCCACACTCAGCCATACCCACCCAGCCATACTCAGCCATACTCAGCCATAACCAGCCATCCACATTCATGGCTCAACCATGCTTAGCCATCCATGGCTCATCCATGCCACTGCAGTGCCTCAAAGTGTAATAGGTAGTCAAATCGCCATACTCAGGAGGAGTAGCAGACAATGTTTTGGGGTGTAATTTTTGCCATGTACATGCTATGTGTTAGAAATATTGTATAAATGGACAACTTTGTGTAAAAAAAAAATGTGTATTAATTTTCTTTTCACAATTTCCAAAAACTTGTAGAAAAAAATAAAGACTCGATATGCCTCATAGATTATACGTTGGGGTGTTTTCTTTCCATAATGGGGTCATTTTTTGGGCGTTTTTATTGTCCTGGTGCTCCAGGACCTTCAAAAGTGCAAGAGGTAGTCAAGAAATTAGATGTGTAATTTATGCTCCTAGAACTCCTGATGGTGCTCCCTGCATGTTGGGCCTTTGTATGTGGCCACATTGTGTAAAAGTCTCACACATGTGGTATCAGGAGTAGCAGAATGTATTTTGGGGTTTAATTTGTGATATGCAAATGCTGTGTGTGAGAAATAACCTGCTAATATAACAATTTTGTGAAAAAAAAGAAAAAAAATCTTGATTTTGCAAAGAATTGTAGGAAAAAAATGACAACTTAAAAAACTCACCATGCCTCTTTCTAAATACCTTTGAATGTCTACTTTCCGTACTCGTCATAGAGTTTGTGCTATGTAGCGGCTTGGTGTTGGGGTTCTTACCCAACATCATGGACATACCCAAGTCAAGTCCATGAACAGGGGGAGGAGGAGTTCATGGACAAAGGATTGGTTGCTCCAGCGTGACCAATTCTCACACATGCCTTTGTTGCGGAAGATCCAGGAGAATAATCCTGATGATTTCAGGACTCATCTCCGGATGACGGACCCTGTTTTTCACCGTCTGTTGGCTTTGCTGTCTCTCTATATTACCAAGCAGGACACCTGCATGCGGCAAGTCATCACTCCAGAACAAAGGCTAGTCGCCACCTTGCGGTACTTGGTGACGGGAAGATGTCTGCTGGACATCAAGTTCTCGACAGGCATCTCCCCCCAGGCTCTGGGGATCATTATTCCAGAGACCTGTTCTGCCATCATACAGGTCCTGCAGAAGGACTATATTAAGGTAAGTTTATACTTTAACATTACATGTATGTATTTAATGTTTGCTAATGTATTATATTTATTTCATCATTCCATAATTACCATGATTGTAATATGCTGTGAATGTCCTCTTTGTCCTCATGCATGCTGTAAGCTTTTACTGCTCCTTTTTTGTCCTTCATGCATATTTGCCTTCACTAACCTCCCCAGCATGCTATCCTGGGCCCATACACACCTAGCCTCGTCACTTAACAATGTATTTTGTCAGCTCCATTGTAGTGCTTTACCCTAAACACCCCCTTAAATTGTGTACAAATGTTATTTTTGTCCTTAAATTAATGAATAGTGTAAGAGGCTTTTTTTGGGGGGCCCAAACTCATTTGGAACCCTCCCTCCCCCAACTGCTAAGTCAACCGATACCAATCCTCTATCTGCTGACTTTGCCAAACCCATACACACTATACCTACCTCTTTTGTGGTCAGATTTATGGATGAATTCACCAAAGCATGTATTGCAAGGGCCTGCCTGAATACTTTCAAATGGTACTGTTTTGTTTTGTTCTCCTATTATCTTGATAGGTAATTGAAGAATGTAAAATTGTGCTTCAATTTGTACAGTGTGTATTCATATTTTTGTATTATGACACTTCTTACCTGTCCAGTGGGCTGCCAATACTGTAAATAGGGAGGGGCTGGCCAAAGTAACACACATTATTTATGCATTCAGCTCTCAATGAAGTGGAGAGGGTTACCTGTCCAAAACATCTCCCCCCCACCATAAAATTTTTACACTGGGCCATCAGAGGGGAGGAGGAATCTAATAAGTGGACCTTATACTTTTGCCTTTAAATACTCCTTAAAATAAATGTTATACCTTTGGGGTGATTGGCGCTGTTCGACTGTGTACACTAAATTATGTTCACAGAAATATAGATGTGAAATAAATAAAAATATAAAATATATATATATATATATAAACAGTGAATGTTCCAAAAGTGTAGACAAGATTATATGTGCATATAAAAAACTTGACCACAATCTATGACCATAAAGTGCAGTGTGTAGTGCCACATAACTGGTGCATCTACAAAAAAACTGTGAGCAATGCAAACACTGAAAAAAATTAAGTAATAGAAATCTAAACCATCACAAAAACATAAATGTATATATATATATATATGGAGAAATAATATAAAAAATCTTGAAAGAATCACATATTGGTAAAACTCCTTCATTCATATACACACAATAGTGCTTAAGACATAAGATGTGAGTGATCAGTTCATAAGAACAAGTGTCCCCAAAAGTGGAAATTTCATAAAAAGTTCTTCTTAAAGTGCAGTAAAGTGTCTCTTCATCCAAATAACAATATTCCTGGTGTAGTAAGTGCTCCCCGCCTTCCAAGGGACCCCCACTTGTGCCCTCACTCACCAGAAATCTTCACCCCTGCAGGGGTGCCTCAGATGACGTCTTGATGACGAAACACGTAAGTCGTGGCCACGTGATTCTGTTTTTTAGAATTTCACCTAGGTGTTATTCTGTGCTGGGGGGGGCTGCAGTTCCTTTATTTCCTAAGCGCGGAACTATTATTTCTCAAATGTTATACCTTTGTTGGCCAAGAATGTTTGTGTCTAATCTGCTTGCAAAGTTTATGTGCAAAAGTCCTAATTTTTTTTTTCTTGTTTGACTCCACAGTTTCCTTCAACCCCACAGGAATGGCAGACTGTGGCATCCCACTTTGCCCAGCGGTGGGACTTTCCCAGCTGCGGAGGGGCAATCGATGGGAAACACGTCCACATCTTCCCACCCCCCCAACTCGGGGTCATACTATTATAATTACAAGGGGTTTAATAGTATAGTGATGTTGGTGGTGGTGTCGGCAACATACAAGTTCCTGTATGTGGACGTGGGGAAGAATCGCCGGATGTCGGATGGTAATCGCCCAGTCTGAGTTTTACAGACGGCTCCGGAATGGTGGCTTGGGCTTGCCACCTGCGGAAGACAATGTGGCTGCTTTTCCATTGTGTTCATCACTGATGAAGAGTTTGGGCTAGGTGACCATCTCATGAGGCCATTTCTGATGAGGACCCTCACCCCGGACCAGAGGGTTTTTAACTACTGGCTGGCCAGAGCCAGAAGAGTGGTGGAGAATGCTTTTGGCATAATGGCCAGCTGGTTCCGCCTATTTATAACCCAAACACATGGCGGAATATAAACTCAACCATATAGTGCTTGCCTCCTGCTTTTGCACAATTTCCTACAGAAAAATGCTACCAACTATGTGGCCTCAGTTGGCCCTGAGGCTGGATTTCCAGATCAAGCAACCCTGACGGCACTTGAAGCTGGCCGTCCTGGCTTGCCTAAAGTGCCCGCAACGTCAGACAAATATATCTGGAGTACTTTGCGGGTAGGGGGGCCATTGATATGCCAGCAAATACATAAAACATTTTAAAATAATATTTTATTCTAAAATGAACTAATATTTAATTTGATTTCCTGCTTGTGTTTCTTTTAGCTATCTCCCAGATTCTCCAATGGGCTTTTCTTTTTAGACATTTTCTTCATTAGTGCAAATTTATGACATGAGGAGACAATCTCTTCTTCAGCTAACTATTATGTTGTGGGTCTGCTACACATACACATTGTTTTTGTTGTTAATGTATCAAATGCTTTACTGATTAAAACAACCATCCTTTTCAGTACCATGAATTAATTGCTTGAAGTCCCTAAAATGGCCTAATTGGGGCCAATTTTAGAGCACTGTGTGGGTTATTTACTAAGGGTAAATCCCCTTTGCCCTACAAGTGCACTGCAAGTGAAACTGCACTTGCAGTGAACTTGTAGGGCAAAATGGATTTGCCTTTATTAAATAACCCCCATTGTCACTGTAAACACAAACTTACTCCAAAAACTGGTATTGAGCATTGAAAGAAGAAGCCACACATTGTTGAGTATAGGAGCACATATAATAGGGAGAGCAAGAAGGTCCAGGATTCCATGAGATCAGGAGCAGCAGCAGATGACATTTATGTCCCAAGGC